>NC_142569.1:9009210-9312500 GCF_041283825.1 Pyrus communis
TTTTGGTGATAATATGTTATGTTATCAAACAGTTAAATTGAATTACTTGGACTTTTAGAATTGAAATGTTATATTTCTCTCTAATGTAAGTATGTCTTTATCGTCTAGTGGTTCATGAAATCTCTCTTTCAAGTGGACAGTGGGATTCGACTTCCCCTGGTAGGGTACTGTGAAAGGAAGTTAATCGTGGATTATCAAAAGCATGAAATTGATTGTTATTTTGATTCAAATCGAGAGGTATTTAGACGTCAATATAACATTTGAGTTTAATGCAAAGATCAGGTCGTCAAAGAAATGTGTTATTCCAACAAAAAAAAAAAGTAAAATTAACTATCTTCATCATACATACACAACTCGGTAAACTCATCGTCACTTTATACATGTATAAACATCATATAGTAAGGATACAACTTTACTTTGAAGATAACCTCTAAGTAATTAAACAACAATATAACACAAATTCATATCCAAAATTGTGTCCATGGCCATACTAATGGGTGCGTTTTGTCACCACAAGTCACAAGGAGATAAATCTTTTAGAATACACACGAAAAAGGGAATAATTCCTTTTTTTAGGTACAACGTTCCCTTACTTTTGATTAGATTCCTAGGCAGAAACACCTTTTTAAATTTGGATTAAGTCCAATTTGCACAATTAAACAATCAATTAAAAAGGTGTTTCATCATTACTAAATTAATGCATCATTATCTGTCACATCCACACTAACACTAGTCAGTCAGTAGAAAAATGCCGTGGAAATAAATAATTATTATCTCATGCTGATACGGAATCCAACTAAATCATCATCATCATCAACACTTAATCAAATTAATTAATTAAGATAGACAAGGTATTACAAGGATAATGATAAAATAAATTATTAAATTAAAGAAAAATGGGAAAGGGAAAGGGAAAGGGAAACCGAACTGGGTGGGAATCCGATTCGCGTGTTGTAGAGGGCATGCTGCTGGTCATAAAGGGACAGATGGTCCTGATATCTGCCAGATCCCCCACCGTGGGCCCCAACATCCAAATCCCACAAAACAAAATCTCCCATTATTTTTGTGATGTCTTTTGTTTTACCCTCTCTCCAATTAAATGCTAATTTTGGTTGTTTGCACCTGTTTTCGTGGGGCCTAACGCCTTTTTTTTCTCTTTTTTATTTTTTATTTTATAATTTGTGTCTTGCAATTAGGACATATGGTTCCTAATTGGACCATTAGTAGGACAAATTTGAAGTTGATTTGATTGCTTGAATTGGACCGGAAACAAAAACCTCTAAACAATATGGGGCACCTTTTAATAACAGCCCTTAATTTCGGTCTCACCAGTTATCATTTTTGGAGCTATCACGTTTTAACGTGCAGTTTGAATGTCACTCGATATTAACATTTGATGGTATTCATTTTCATTTATGAGTGGGATATTTTAGGTTCGTATTTCGTAGATGACGAATTCGATATCAAATTAGCTTGCCTGTTGTATGGCTTAGCCGAATCCCCTCACCCCTTTATTGTAAAATATATCGTTGTACTAAAAAACATGCGGTTTAAATACTACATGATTTTTACGTGCACTAAAATATTAATAGATTCGATAAAAATGATAAAATGATGCGATTTGTTTTTTTAATTCTCATCCGTTAATTTTATGGTGTATTAAAAAACAAAATTATATATTGATTTTTTCCGAAAGTTAATTTTTTTATTAGTATATAGTATAAGATGGCCAATTCAACTAAATTGTCGTGTCCTTGTGCATCATGATTGGTATTATAAAATTCTTCGTATTTATTGGGATTTTTTTTAATTTTTTGTTGCTGATCATTTAGCTTGTTTGGGTTTGTCATGCAATTTGAGTCCAGTTTTTTTTTTTTTTGAATAAGCTCCTCCTTCTTATAACTGGTTGCTAATTGCAGATTTAGCTGGCATCTAGTGACCTTGTGATATTCTTATGTAATATTTCCTTTCTTTTCCGACTTATAAAAAAGTGAAGGGTGATTACTGGTATTAATTAAGTAATAGCAATGGAACAAACAGGCTGCGTAGAATAAAAGTGAAGGGTGGCCAGCACTATTGGAGAAGATATTCCCAACTGATTGATACATACTAGCCGCCTGCCCTTGGCATTTTGAATTTTCATCCTAAACTTACGGAAAATATTTTATGGATCACATACCCAATGTATGAAATACTACACTTGATCTTAACCAAAAAGCCGAGAAAGGTATTGAAAATTAAAGTTTGTTTGTGACTTAACCAAGATTATTATGTGTGACATGGTAATTATGTACGTGGGTGTGGATAGTGTTATGAGTTTAATAAGATATTAAAACGTATAGAGCGTGTGATGTGCATGTGTTGCAATATGAATAAACTTCTAAGTAACTCGACTCAAGAACTCGAATCTCGGTATTATACAAGGGTGTAGCTAGGTTGGAACCTTCAATATCCTAAAATTCTCATATACCCCACATCCATAACAAGAAAGATGAAAAAAAACTCGATACATTAATTATTGGAGAAAAAAAACTCGATACATTAATTATTGGTTCATTATTTTGATCACTTTTTTTCGCATTGCGTGACTTATCATGTGAAGAGAGAAACAATGATACCGAAGCTGAAAAGTTTCTGTGCACGACTACTTCAGATAGAAGGTCACTTTAATATTATTGGTCGTATCACAAATAAGTGGATTTAACCTAAAGTCTATCTTGTGAAAACTCAACTACCAACATTGTTAACTTAACCATTTTTAATTCGATTATAGCCTGTTCTAGCATTTTTAATGAAGCTTTGCCTCTTGTCGACATCTCTTAGTGACGAACGTTGTTGAAATCCTTAGGCCTGTGTTATGGTAATTTTTGGTTGTTGGACATTTAAGCTCCGTTGTCAACCAAAACAAAAATGTAAAACAAAAAAAAAAAAAAAAAAAAAAACAAGGGTCAAAATATAAAAAACGAAGAAATAAAAGCAAAGGTTAGAGGATGCCTATTTCAAACTTGTCTTTTCCCATGGACAAAAATAATGGAGAGAATTATTGTTCGAAGGCCAGAGGGGCGGTATTAGCAATAATTGTTTTATGGGGCTCAAACAAAAATTCCAAATCAATTTGCTGTACTAGAAAATTAAAACACACTTAATTTTTTATTTTCTTTAGTATAATTATATGTTGACCTTTTCTTTTGGTTGTCGTTTTGGACCTTTAATTTAGCCAACGTTTCCAGATGATTGACACCTTTATGTTGTTATTGACTCCCACGTTTTCGTAATTCCACTTGATGGATTACGTTTCTAGAATTACATAATAATTTCTTGATAAAATTTATTTTTAATCTTTTTGTGTGAAAATTAATGGTGATGCCATTAATTCATTTCCTCATACAAAGCTCAACCACATGCCGACGGAACCGAATAGGTCGGACACAGATTAGCAAGGGTGGGCTACGATTGGTTGATAGAAGAATTTGGTTTAAAGAATATCCTGATGTAATAAGTGATTTTTTTTTTCGATGACAGAACTAATTTATAAATATATTGGTGCACGTGCACGAGACTCTTTTTCCCTTCGATCGGGTTGAAATATTTTTAATTTCATGTAATTTGAACGTATTTCGAATTTTTCAATGAAATGAATATCGTATTTGATTTATAAAAAATAAAAAAAGAAGTTAATGGCAATCCGAGTTTGGTTGGTGGAGCTTGTGATTGATCAAATCTTAATTAGGTTAATTAGCCACTAATTTCGCTTTTGCATAAAAATATGCAAACATGCTAAACACAGCAAAGC
Organism: Pyrus communis; assembly: GCF_041283825.1. Lineage (NCBI taxonomy): Eukaryota > Viridiplantae > Streptophyta > Magnoliopsida > Rosales > Rosaceae > Pyrus > Pyrus communis. Next base: position 9,013,004 of record NC_142569.1, read on the forward strand.
ATAATGTCATCGACCCACCCAATTATATAACTTGCATATAAAAAATAAAATTATATATCGGCATGTAAAATCAGATACGTAATTCCTTGCTTGAATTTTGATTTTTTATGTGGTGGGACCCCAAAAATAATATTTAAAATATTTGGGCAGCATAATTTTAATTTCCAAGAGTCCCACAAGAGGTGATCACTGGCGTGGGTGATGAGAGGGGGAATGAATAATTCACAATTCTTTCCCACACTGCGTATCTTATCATTCAATTTATTTTCCCCACATCTTGAAAAGGAAAACACCACCCACGCATCACGTGCCCCTCACGTTCATCATAACCCCATGTCCAAGCAAGTACAACCTCATCTCTTAATTATTATAATTTTCTAATTTTGGCAAAACCCAATTTTAGGGTAATGTTCCAATTCTTGATTAAATTATATCAACCTAATATGTAAGACGTTTCAACGAAGAGAAAAACTGAATCCTTATGACTTACAGAACTATTCAACGTATCGAATCAATAGAATTCTGCTGATATGACGATTCACATAATGTTATAGTTGATAATCACTATGATCGGATTGGATCGGTTTGGATGAAATCGAATCCTTGACCTAATTCATCACCGTATGAGCTAGCCCTACAGACTGAACATCTAGACGGAGGATCGTACCAACCTACACAAAGGTGGACCACTTATGGTTACCAATTTACCCAAAACCCAATGGCTTTGCATCGCCAAATCCAGCACAAACGACATTTATTTCTCTTCCACTGACTCTCACCTTCCAATCCAGGGCAGGCCGCCCTTCACTAGGACACCCCCCACTTCTTTTCCTTCTGTACCCTAATATTCGTAGGTGTAATTCCAAATTTACCGTAAAAAAACCAAGTAATTAGCAATAAATAATTAAAAGGAAATAGGAAAACAATAGGGGCACAGGCAGGTGCAGAGGGCAATGTGATTATCTTCTTGTCGCAATATGAAAGGGACCAAAGAGAGAGGCACATAGTAACGTTCGTAGGACACGCCTCGTTCAACAACCACTGGGCTTCGGGAATCCCAACAGTTTTTATGTGTCCTCGATATTTGTGCTTATACGTCGTCGTCTCGGTTACGCTTACGCAACAAGTATATGCTAATAGTAATTGGATTGTGCCCATGATGTTGCCCACTCCTGGACTTTTTCCAACTTTTCCCCAGATTTTTTACCCTTTTTCTGTATCTCCCCATTTTTTATTATTTATTTACACTAATCCTCTTATTAATTTTTTTATTAACTTTTCAGAAATAGTGGCCCTTTGCAGGCAGTGATGAGTGATTTTGCCACAGCAACATTTGCGCGCGCACGTCCGACGTGTCAGCTTTTGCCTCACACCTGTCGCCTTCCTTGTTGACCCCACACTTCGGAAGTCGCGCGTCCCCGCGACGCACCTCCGTTTCGTATTACCTAGTTGGTCTAGGAAAGACTAGCGGCAGCCTGCAGGGGTTGATGCGCGGCGGGACCCGCCGATAAAAAAAAATGAAAAAAAGAAAGACGAAATACGTACAAACACACACGTCCGGCCTTTGTGCCATAAACTCTGAACTACCGTCGCTAACATGCGCATCTGCATTGCTAACGTGCACCGCGATAGGCTAAAATGCGCCCATTATCCGTTTTTCTATCCAAAACTAATTGTTCGATTAAAAAACCAAAAGAAAATGCAAACAAAGATCGAATGGGTTGAAATTTGCACCCTCAAATCTATTTTTCACCGACGATTTGTTTTGGGTGGGGTGAAATTTATACCTAAAAAAATGAATAACAAATTAATGCAAGCATTTGATACCAACCTATGAATCCCAAAGATTAATAACAAAATAATATTAAAATTATAAATTACTCACAATAAAAATAATAAAAGAAATTAAGACAAAATTGGAGGGAAAAAAACAAATTTATAGTGATTAAAATTTGTATTCTTTTTAGTTTTTGGAGGTGAAACTAATTTGATCTAAGACATGTTAACATGCACACTAGCGTTCTTGGTGGATTTACAGATGGGGCAAGTATGCAGCGATGATCCGCACACCGTGCACAAGCAAAGGTGCCGGCACGGCAAAAGCAACACGCAGGCCTCCTCCTTCCCGCAACTCCTGCACCACCTACTTGTACTCGACCTGCATGCCCCGCTTGTACCTTCATCCCCGACATGCCCCTCCGCAGCTTTAGCATTAATAGTACCCTTGACAGTGCGCCACCCGTCTAACCCCACGACTCCGTCGTTTCGACCCTCGTCCCCGCCGCTGCTTCCGCAGCATGACCGGGCGTCGTCCATGAGCGCGGCGGCGTTGGCGTCGTTTTGCCGGTTGTCGTCGTCCTTAGCATGGTGAGCCAGGACCTGCTCGAGGTTGGTGCGGAGGGCATTGGCGGTGGCTTCGTTGGTCTGAGCCAGGTCGCGCCATATTTGATTCTCTACGCACAACGACTTGACCCGCTCTTCCAGCGCCCAATTCAGTTTCCCCATTTTTGCAATCTCTTCCTCTTTAGCCCTCAGACGCTTCGCCATCCCGACCTCAATCGCCTCCATTATCCGCCGCGCCTGCCGCTTCCTCTTCTCCTCGACCTCCAATCTCACCTTCTCCATCTGTAAAATCAAATAAACGCCATCCAGATCAATAAAACCGAATACAAAAATACCCATCAAATAATCAAACGCCAAATCGGTCCAAATCCGTCAAATTTCTTTGCTCTGTATTTGGGTACGTACGTGTTGGGAAATGAGACGGTCGACGTCGAACTGCTGCTGCTGCACGTGCAGAGAAATGTCCTCGCCGAGAAAAGAGAAGGGGTCGCAGTTTTTGTAGTTGGTTAACGGCGGAGCCGGGTACGAAAACGAAGGGCTGATGCCGTTGGTAACAGAGTCTCTGGACCGCTTTCTTGGGAGAGGAATCGGGACGTTGTAGGTGAGGCCACTGTCGGATTTCATGGCGCAGGTCTTCGGTGGCATTATGGAATCGGCGATCACGGAGTTGTACGTCGGCAGCAGAGCCTCCGCCGCCACTCCTCCGGTGGAAAACGGCACTCCGTACCCAATCTGGGTATTGTACAGATTTCCGTTCCCCTGAATCGGATTCATCATGTCCCTGTAAAAAAAATAAAAAAATGGCACTAAACCCATCAGGCTTTTTCCCGAAAACATCAATATTTAGAGACCCAGATGATTAAACACATAGAAAAAAGATGAGAGATTGTGAAAAGTACCTGTTGGGTATGAGTTGGGAAGGGAAGAGATTGAGATGCCGGGCTTCAACAGCCATGATTTTAATGGTGAAAAAGGAGGCAGAAGAAAGCAGAGGAAAAAGAGGAAACGTTTTCTTTCGGTTTGCAAATTGGTGTGTCGAGATATGTGGAGAGAGAGAGAGAGAGAGAGAGAGAGAGAGAGAGAGAGAGAGAGCGCGAGCGAAGCGTTATGGAGTTTGGTAGTGGTTCTTGTTTGGATTTTTATTTTAAAGGGGCTTTTGGTGCCTTTTAAGGCGAGGGAGAGAACAAGAGAGTGAGAGGAGGAAATGAACAAAAGGGCATGCAATAGAGGTGGCAACTGGCAAGGCTGGACGGTGGGGTTTATTTAGGGTTTGGATTGGTTTAGAAAAAATACAAAATTAAATTATAAAATATTAAAAAGATAAAAAAGTGGAGAGAGAGAAATTATGGTGGTTTGACCGTTTTGTCTATGTTGGATACCCGTTACCACAAAGACCCTTCCCGTATTCTGCTTGTTTTATTTTTACAATTTTACTTGACTCCTAATTTGCAACCGACACAGTAACAGTGATCCGGTCAGTCCGCAATTTCAGCGATAACTGAGGGGCATATACGGAACGCCAGCGCCGCGGCTTTCTGTTTTTCGTCCTCCGCACATAAATAATTAATTACTATTTATTTCTTTTTTGTTAAATAATTAATTACTATTTATTTCCCGTGATTAATCAAGTGAAATAAAGAGGAGAGAGAAAGTAGAGAGAGAGTGATGACAACTAACATTGTGGACATCTGCCACGCGGCAGTTTGCCCGCTGAGGCCTGCAGGGGCGCCACGTACGCACAGCTACTCTCCAAAGCGCCAAGTCACCATGCCGAGCCTGTCTCCTTTTACTTATATATTCGGAACTAGCATATAGACACACACAAAGTATGTGAGAAAATTTTTTATATTTTTGTTTTTGAAATAGGAGAGAGGAAGGGAGTGTAGAGAATATGAGAGTGAGAAGTTTTTTTTTTATTTTTTAATTAGAGATATGTTAGAATTACATGTAGATGAGATTTTGAAAATAAAAGCAAAATTTGATTATGTGAAATTACATTTCTGTCATATATTTCTTATTCATGTTCTGTTTTAATTACAGGGTTAAATTGGTAATTTCATAAAATTTTGATTGAAAATGAATGTTTTATTAATTAGTAGAGATTAAAATTATTATCCCTCCTCTTTTCATCCCCTACTATCATATTCTTTATTTTATCTTTCTTTTTGTATAAAAAAATTAATATAAAATATTAAAATATTTTAACTGTAACGGTTCAAATAAAAGAAAATGAAAGAAAAAAAGAAAAAAAAGAGAAAAAAAAATCCTACTCTATATATTTAGTGAATTCACAACCGTAACTGCAGACGTGTGGGGTTGGTTAGGCAGGGAACACGACAATTGCTCATCCCTCCGAACACGTGCGAGGAGCCAGCGTGGACTACCGAACTGACTTTTGTCAAGCAATAAAGTTTAAAGAAATAAAAAATAATTTTGATTTGATTTCGGAGATTAAATTAATTTAATTAAGGCGCTGGGGGAGTACGGGTGGTACGCCTGCGAGGGTGGGCCCATTTGGCAGTTTTCTTCTTTTTTTTTTTTACTTTAGGGGAGAAACTACGGCCTACACAGTAGGCTCAGGCGCATCGCATGGATACGCTTGGTTTTGTTTGGTTCGGCTTTGGACTGTTTCTGCCACTTGGACACTATCCTCATTTTATTACAGTGTATTTTCCAAAAAGAGGATTCTTCCCGAATCCTTTTTATGAGAATTTCAAAGATCGTGTATCGTGCAGTTAATTTTTATCAAATACTATTTATATTTAATTTTAAATAAAAAAATTTACAATAATTTCTAATCACACAATATACGATAAACGTATATGATTGAAGAAAAAGACAAGGATCCTCCTGGCATTTTCCAAACCCATAAAAGGGCACAAGAGGGTTTTGCTAGCTGCTTGCTCCTCCACACTCACTCTCCTGCAACCTCCCTAATCGACTCATCACACCCGTCCAATTCATTTTAGTCTTGATGAGGGCATGTATGTGACTCTGTGTTGTCAATGCGTATGCGGGTAATTGTGAAGCGTTGTGAATCAACTTCATCTGAATTTGTACAAGTGACTCTTAATTTTCATTCGAAAACGTTTATGGTGTCAACGCATATGCGGTAATTGTCATACTAACGGTAATTGTACTTGTGTGTCAAGGTTTTCATGAAGTATAAGCAATGTTGACGATATTTTACTTTTGTTCGTCTTTGTATTGTATATGTATACAAAATGTTAATTGACGTTCGCTTTACTTATGAATGAAAATTATGTTTATAATTAGATGCATTTATCTTTGTTAACATACGTTACGAAAAAAATTATTCAGACTCTTAAAATCAAAGTGACCATACTTGCATAATATAATATGATAGGACTCCACATAAGTCCTTACATTAAAGCATTGGGATTCGAATATCTTAAATTGTATAACAAATTTGAGAAACGAACAAGACTTCGTTTGATAAATCGTGTAATGTTGACGTCTCTATAGGTATAGGGTACATTTTAAGCTTTAGGGGCCTCCTCTAATTTATCAGTTTGGTATATACAAACCAGTTATACCTAACAATATGTAATACTCCCGAACATTAATTTTTAAAATTTGACAACGACCAATAAACTTACCATATATATATTGTAAAAAAACGAGACCAAATTAGCTTTTTGTCAACAATTATGTACAAGATATTAACTCTCGCTAAAGAAAAGGAGCCGTTGCACCCAAAAAACTCTGTCCCGTCCCCCTGGACTTTATATATATACATCAACTTGATAGATGATAACTTGATAGATGATGATATGATTTCATGGTTTTTGTTTTCGGAGACTTTTTGCCTTTTGAGGATAAACTGGATAAGTATTATTGATGTTCAAATGTTCATTTTCTACAAATGTTAGTGCATGCATCAAATTATTGGTTCCGTAACCAACAAAAACAACCGAATTATTTGTCGCTTAGTACGTCTCGCATTCTTTATGTGAAACATGTGACATTATTTTTTAGATTATCTAATAGCCATGGATTAATGGTATCACTCCCGTCCTCTGGAATCTTATGATCCAAGGAAATCGTGGTTAATAACCTTTTAATCTTAATTTAACTATCGATGAGAATTAATACTCATTTAAATTTTGTTATTTTGCTTTCTTCTCCACTGTTGGATCTTCAATCAAAATGAATATTTATTTAACGTTTGTAATTTTATTTTTTGCTCCGTCGTCGGATTAATATTTGATCGTTTGGTCACCACAATAATCTTAAATCTAAAGGAACAAAACTGCTACGGACGTGGACGAACAACCTAATTTGGTATTGAATTCGTCATCCACGAGATTTGAACCTAAGACCTCTCACTTATAAGTGAAGAATAATACTACTAGACCGTAGTACTGAGTGGCAAACAAGAATTAACAAACCAATTAGAAATAATTTTCCGTTTCTAATCATTAAGCTGTATTTAGTAAATACCTTTCTTATTTCCCGTCCATTTTAAGCATGGATCTTGACCAAAGCTAAATTTGACAGCGTGACAATCATTCCCAACTAATTCTTCAGATTTTTCAAAGTTGATGCTCCATCTGATAAAATTAGTATAAGATTGGTAGAAACTAGTGGACAAAATTTGTTCCGTTTTAGACTTATCCAGGTTACACTTTAATTGCTTGGGTGTTATTTCCCGCATAATTGTTAATCGGTAGTCAAGTTTTGTTAATTTAGAAAAGGGTGACAATAACTTGGCTGCTAAGATTCATTTCACGTCATAAGATATGTGGTTAAAACATACCATATCTTGCAAAAATTAGTTTATTTTCTTTATTGAGTTTATGAGTATCTAGTATTTACTTATGTTTCATTCTTTCAGATTATGTAACGCATTGTATGTTTAAATTCTAATTGGTTCTTTCGAATTAGTCACCCTGCCACGTGAAATGACAATTCATACTTCATTTTTATTCAAGCTACAACCATAAAATAAGTACCGAGAAAAGGAAATGTTATCTTGTGGCATATTTAATTATGTGACTAGTTGACACAACTGAAAATATAAAATAGTTGCAAGAGAGAATCTCTCGTCAGATTGTTTATAATAAAAAGATAAACTCTGATTCAAAGTTGATGGGTTTTGCTTACCAATTTATCTCACGCCCTACTCTTCCTCCACATCACCTAGATCATGCCATTGCCACCTTTCTTCTAAATTAGGCAAAAAAAATTAAATGTGTAAATGTTACAAAACCCTAGCATGCTAATATATACGAAGAGATAGCTACTAGCTTCTAGTTTAGATATAGGAAATCAACACGTAGCTAGGAAACATGCATGTAATATATAAATATTTATAATTAATATTCTATAAACTCGGTGGTCATTGAACTAATCCTCAATTAGTATCCAAAATACACAATAATTTGTCTCCACATGCATCTATCCCTTCTTGAGTTATCTTAGCCCATGCGGGCATGCCCTACTCCTCTCTCTTGTTAATAAATTTTTTATTTATTTTACAAACGATAGTATTAGTGAATTAAATTGTTAGTTATTAACACGAAAAGATATCGGTGAAAATTGAGTCTGCACAAAATTTATAAATACAATTATTTTCTGTTATTGCGTTAAAGCGGCATTTGCCTCACATGTTCAGAATTTGATGTTGTAGCAAGATATTAAAGATGTACCTTTCAAATAAAAAATTAAATAAATGTTTTTTTATTCTACATTTTAAGAAGACAACGGGTGACAATTGTATTCATTATAGCCAACCATGGTTATAAATTATAGAACGACATATTCAATGTAAAATGTGTCACGACTAAGCGACTATATGTTCTTTTTTTTTTTTCTTAATCATGAACTGAATAAAAAATGTTCTTCAAGTCACCAAGAAATTAGATATAAATAGCCATTCACTTATGAATTCAATATTAACAGTGGACGTCTTTTTAGTGTTTTAATCTTCATTCTTGATGCCAAATTAAATGGTGAACGACTATAATTTATGAACCACCAAATCACCAAAAGAAGATAATTCTAATTAGATAGTTTGTAACATTTTCTAAGTAAGTACTTAAGCAAATGGATGGAAAGGTAGTTTCAATCAAGGAGACAAAATGACAAACATATCTGTCATTTAATTAGTGACCAAAAACTTTGCCGGAAAGTTAATTAACTAAAGTGGCCAACTAGCTAGGGTTCCACACCTTGATCCTGCACATAATCTTCATCTGCGGAGGATTTGAGGAGGCATAATCTGACATTATTGATAAACTTTTCTCTAATCTAATCTGTTGGTTTTTTTTTTAAATAAGTACAGTAGTATTAACAATTAATTAACCTTGTTTAGTACGATTATAAAACGAGTTAATCAGTCTTAATTAAATAGTTTCACACCCACCCACATGGGTAATAATATTATTTAGTAATAGTAATCTCTTTCGTAGCAGGGCAGGCCGTACAGACAGAGTCACAAGGCATTAATAGTAATGATAGATACAGCATGGCATGGCATCCTAATCTTCTTCGATCTCTCCAAGTTTTCTCTGCCATAATTCAGGCTGCTTAACCACTAGAGTTTAATTTTAATTAAAAATGTTGGACCACAAATAGCTAATGAAAAGAATACAAGAGATATGTGTGTAGAAGGAGACTACAGAGATATGTGTGTAGAAGGAGACTCAAAACTAGTTATTTCTGCATTATATTAGGAAAGTATTTTCCTTCCTGTTGATTGAAGACTGTTTTTCAGGATAATCGTCACCTTGGTAGATCATTCCATCAAATTTTGGTTGATCGCATAACTTGGGAGACAAAGTTTGTAGTTGATTCGATCATAAATATGGGCCATCATATGGATGTTGTATTTATTGTGATAGAGGTTTCTCTCTGTAACTTATAACTTTTTTACTTAACAAACCAAACGTTCAAATAGAAACAAGGTGTCACTTAATACTACGATTTAGTGATATTTTTTTTTCACTTGTAAGTAAGAGGTCTTAAGTTCAATTCTTGTCAAAGGCGAATTTGAACCACATTATTGCTAGCCCATTATGAGACTTAGTCTACTCCCGCACCTCTTAACAAAGAGAATATCGTTTGTTAAAAAAATAAAAATAGAAACAAGGTAAATAATACAGATTCAAATTCACAGTTTTGATTCCGAATTCTCTTACAACATAATATTGTTTTTGTTTGAACATCTATCTCCATTTTGCTCTTACTAATTAATTTGGAAAACCTAGCTTGATCTAGTACTCATTATATTTATTTCGTTATTATCTAATATTCAAAAATAAAAATGCTATAAAGTTAGGAAAAAGTTCTATTCTATTCGCCTAGAATTCGATCATACAATTAAACAATCGCTCCGAAACTTGATGAAATAGAAAGAGAAAGATGCCATCTCATGAACAAGGACATAGTCATTAGATGGAAAACAACAGAAAAAGAAGCATATAGAGAGAGTGATTCCCTGCCCACCTTCCCTCATCTTTCTCTTTCATTGTAGCTCTATTATTGCCAACCCAACTGCATCGATCGACCATACTTTGGCTTAACCACTACCCAAATCCAAAAAGCATGCATCAAAAGTGAAAAAAATACAACCAATATCATTACATTTTGATTGCTTTCTTGAAACAAAAGATACACTAAGTCCAAGGGCCAAAAGTAGCCTCTCAGATTAGCTTAGCGGTCAAGGTGAGTAGGGTGACGAGTAAGAGTAGATTACATTTAGAATTCGAACCTTCAATCTAAGAAAAAATTAATTTTGAGAGTAAGATTACTTTAGGCGTGATATTATGATAAGGATTCTATACAAATTAGTTTAAAAAGAAGGGAGAAAAATAAAGATAAGTACATGGGAATCATGTGTGTTTGTGCTTCATCACCTTTTGTGGATCAAATTGTTTTTGCAACCTTGACTTGTGGAGATGGAAGTTTTCTTTATCTTTGTTTTCCCCTTTTTCTTTTCTTTCTTCCATTCAACTTGTTTATATTCTACATGTGATCTCGACCCTTTTGAACTCTCACATTATGAAGAATCTCTCGCTCTCTTTCTCTATCTTTACAGCTTTGTTTTCCATTTTTTTTGGGAATCTCATTCATCACCCTGACAAACATATAAAACCAACCCTTTGAATTTGTCTCCCTTCCATCCGTCTCTTTCACCAATATATAAAACCAAAACTCATGTTTTGCTAATGCATGCATGAGACGTAGAAGAACGATTTTCATGACACGAATACATCGTTATTGTAATATTTTATATCAATAATACAAAGACAATATGTAAGGCATTGTTTACATATATAATAACATTGTATCATTCTATCATTGATACGAAATATTAGTAAAAACATTTTCTCGTGTTATATAAGTTTATCTCTGTTAACGTCGATGATGACAATGGTGACTTCTCTCGCACAGCAAAAGCTATAATAATGGAAGGAGACTTTTCCATTTGGCTTTGGGTTTGAATTAATATTGTGCCAGAATTGTCTTGACAACCAAGTGTGATGCTTACTCGGCTGCTGCTTCCTGATGGGGTCTGGCACCGGGTCTGATGGGGATATCATTATTTCTTGTATTGGAAACATACCTTACTTGTGCTCAGGATGCTTGGAAATATATGCCAGCTTTATATATATGCAATCTTCCTCTCTCCTTCCCTTTGCCAAAGTAAAATTTGACCGTTTGGTTGGGGAAAGTGACGGAGAAGTGGCATTCATTCATGGGGCCTGCATGGCGGGGTCGGGTCATTTGCAGAGCAGCCCTGGACCCACTCTATAGCTACATGATGATTCTGTAGTCGTCTATCAATATCCAGTAACCCTCGGATAAAAACTCGACTAGGTTAGTGGTGAGATATTCTCTTGTCACCGAAGCATCAAGTGATGAGTGTTTCTATTGAATATACGGTTTATTTTTTAAATACATGACAAATACTAATTGTTTGGGTGTTCGTCATTGAGCTTTTGAATTGGGTATAGGAAAAATCTCTTTAACACAAAGCACCTCTCGCAAATTATGAAAATTCTTCTTTATTTTATTCTTAACTGTCTTACTTAGTGCTAAAGCTATCATAATTAGATAACCACAACAACATCAAGAGATTTTTAAGTGTTTAATATATACGTGACGAGAGAGATAAGCACAATTTTACGTAACTTCCAAAATTTATTTTCTTTCTACTTATTGTTGAACAAAATGTGATTTTTACCATGAATTGAAGTTACTCCCGCAAAGTAAGAAGGTTGCAACATTGAATGATAGACATGCAAAGAAAGAAGGGAAGTGGGGGAATCGGACATGGGGTTTGGGAACTTTAATCCGGATATGGAAAGTGATGAAGAAAAATAAAATAAATAAAAGTAATGCTCTGATATAAATCTGGTCGATCGATCGATCAGAGATGAGCATTTCCCAATGCATGCATGCATGCATATCTCTCTCTCTCTCTCTCTCTCCCTGTGGGTTGGTCTGTGTGTTTCGGTGATGGGTGGGTGTTTGCCTGCAGGCGTAACATGTGCATTTCAATACTACTCATACTTTAGGACAGGTCCATTTCACATTTAATTTGTTAATGTGTAATAATAATATGATCGATTCAGAATTCAATCGAGAGGCTCGAGAGAGATACTTGTCCCGATGGAGACTACCTCACCACCAACAGTCAGCCACAATATATTATGATGTAGGCCTCTACCATAACAAACGACACTGCATTTGTCGGTTCACAGAAGGAAAAAAAAATCTTTTTCCTTATTTTTTTCTTTACTTTTTGCATGCAGTCTAGATTTTGGAATACTTAAAGAATAATGGTAAAAAACAATACAAATCTGGGACCATAATTTCCCCACCTTCAACTATCGGTAAGGAAGCTGTAATTACAAATTAAGAAAGTTGAGTTTACATTATAAAATTGAATGATAATATAGAGAGTAATTCAATTAATTACTTATAATTTCATGTAAAGTTTTTCCGTCTATTAAATTGATGTATAACATTAAAATGTTTAAAATATGCAGTACAAGATTGTTCCGCAACCTAAAGTTGAGGATTGAAATGTAATTTACTCTATTTTTTAGTACAACAATAATACTAGTGGATAGCTGGTGGAGAGGTGTTAAGGGGAAGTAGAGTTGGTGACTCCACAACGTAATAAGCATTTCAGCTGTTCGAAACTCTATATATCTAGAACTATTCAAAACCCTAAAAGTTAACCATGATATCTTAGGAACACCTAATGGCTAACTTCAAATTAACTTATGAGGTTATGTATAATTTAGTCGGAGGGAGAGTTCCACCTCTGATGTTTCACCAACAAAATTAATTACATATACAAGAAGTGATACTTTTATCTAAGTCTTGATTGTTTTTAGGGCCGGCCTTGAGGGTAGCCCAAGTAGGCGTCCGCCTAAGGTTCTCATTTTGGAGGAGCCCCCAATTTTTTTATATCATGCAATTAATATATAAATACAGAAAACGTAAAAAATATCATAATTTATTTGTTAGTGTAGCGGAAATATTCGGCTTCCTTGTTTTTTGGGGTGTTGAGTTCGAAACATGGAGCCGCCTTTTTAGTCAGTTTTTTCAAATTTACTCTTAATCCATCTATCCAACTCCCAATTCACTCAAGTCCCCTTGCAATCTTTTTTTCTTTCAACTTTCCATACTCTCCTTTCAATCGAATGTTTAAATCAACTATTATATGATCTTGAAGATTGTACTTTAAGGTAATCAAGACTATGAATTTATATGTTGCTTTTCAATAAATTTTTATTCAATGGATTATTTTTAATATTCGATTCATTAGTGTGACGCTGATTTTAGAAAAACAAACAAAAAGAAACAATTGGCATTGTTGAAGTTATTATACTTGTCAATCAAGTTTTATTGTTCTTTACTCTCTTGATCATCTAGTTTTATTCATCTTCACTCTTAATCTTAGACTCTTAACTGCAAACATTTAGTACATTTGTGTCTAAAAACATAAGAAGTGTAATATATGTATATTTATCTACTTTTTATATTAATTTTAATGATATTTGATGTGGAAATAGAACTTTTTTTTTTTATGTATTTAGTGAATTCCTTTTATACATATCAATGTATAAAGAATCGGGAATCATAGAACATTAGGGCCCCAATTCGAAGGTTCGCCTAGGGTTCCCAAATTCTCTGAGCCGGCCCTGATTGTTTTAATTGTTTTGATTTTTATTCGAAGGGATAAACTGTGGTAAGATTAAGAACAAGTGCCAATAGGATTTACGAACAAAATTTACCGATAATTTATGGTTAATTTCATGGTTTGGTACTGTGATAATTTCTGGTTTTTTTTTTTCTTTTCTTTCTGTTTGCTCACTTTCCAGCAGACCTATTGGGCTCTTAAGCCTATCATGCCGAGGGAGGATTCAACCACAAATCAACTTGAAGGGTGAATGTTCAAAAGAAAATTAATGAGCCCATAAGGACTAATCGGAGTAGAGCCAAGTGAGGAAGCTGGTAACGGCCCATGACCGGCCCAATTCCAAACAATTAAGTCCAATTAACTTCACCTCCAATATTATTCCTATTGAATTGGTTAAGGGCTTGTTTGTAAATGATTTTAAAATGACTGAATACACTTTTGAGTTCGATTGGTTAAGAACTCATTTATAAGTGATTTAAAACAATTGAAAACACTTTTAGGTTACAAAACACTTAGGTGCTTCTTGCAGGAACTAGTTATGTGCTTCTTGCAAGAAATACTTTTAGGTTTTTTTATTATGATTCACTTGCATTTTTACTAAGGATTGGTTCCAAAAACACTATCATTAAAAACACTTTCTATCGTTTTAAAGTTATATGAATGAGATGATGATATCTAAAGTAAGCTCAATGTTCCTGATCATAATATTAACAATATTACAGGAAGAATTGGAACAGAAAATCCGTTGAGGATACAACATTTGAGCTCGGATTTTTCATTCCCGGCTCTTCCGAAAACCGATACGTGGGGATATGGTACAAGAAGATATCGGTTATCACATTTGTATGGGTTGCCAACCGAGACACACCCCTCACTGATTCATCAGGTCTACTCACGTCACCTTCCCTGGAATTCTTGTCCTTGTTGATACTAAGAAGACAAGCGTTTGGTCCTCGAACACACCAACATCTGCGTCGAATCCAGCAGCGCAGCTTTCGGATTCGGAAATCTTGTTGTGACGGAATGTAATGATCGTACCGACCCTGAGAATTTTATGTGGCAGAGTTTTGATTACCCTGGTGACACATTCCTACTGGGTACAAAACTCGGTAGGAACACATTTACTTGCTTTGCTTGTAAAATATAGTTCTTGATACATTGCCTTGCACTGGTTACATTACATGTCCCCAATGTCGTTGATGGGTTCCACTAGATAAAATCTGACGTCTATAGCTTTGGTGTTATGGTGCTCGGATAGTGAATGGGAAGAGAAACAAAGGATTTTCTCATCCAGGCCACAACCTCAACCTGCTAGGACATGTAAGTGTTAACTATCAAGTTGATAATTTTTCGTCGAATTATGCTAGAGGGACTATATTCTGATTGCATTAGCTAATGATATATAGTGTGTGACAGTGACTTATCTATTAACATTTGATGACTATAACTCATGTAAAAAATGTATTTGATTCCGCTTAAAAATATAAAATGTGGTTCGTCTAGCATTATTATTTATATTTACTCGATTCTTTATACTTCTATTTATCAAGTACGATTGGTGGTTGTGATCTTTTAGGCATGAAGTTTACACACAGAAGGAAAGTCCATTGAACTGCTCGATACATCAGTAGGAGACTTCAGTAATCCACATGCTGTTTTGTTGTCGATCCATGTGTCTTTTATGCATGCAGCGAAATCCGGCAGCGGTTCTGATGTTGAGTGATGAAAGTGCATTGCCTCAACCTCAAAAACCTGGTTTTTATAGTTAAAGGGATCTAGAGGACCTCAAAGTCGATCCTTGTGCAAACGAGGTTAGGACATTTTCAGCTAATGAAGTCACTTTTGTAGTAGTCGAGTTTGAAGTTTGAATTAGAGAGATTAAATAGTTATCGTTTATAAATTTCAATTGGACTAGATTATATATTTGAACAACTGTGATTCATATTCGACAACTTTAATGTACGTTCTAATGTTTACTGCAATACAGGATTGAACATTTTGTTTTGATACAACTTAACTTAAAAACAACCAACAACATGAAAGCAATTGAGGCAACTAACAGCAAAGGAAACTAGTTTGCAAAAAACAACCACAATCAGCAACCAAGAACAACTCAAAGCAGAACCATAAACAAGGAAGAAACAAAGAGACTTCGAGAAAGCAAAACTTCGACAAAGAAAGTCTAAACGGAACGGTGGACAATGTCATGCAAGTAGCATGCCTGGAATCATTTTGAAACATATCGACTTAGCTATAAAAAAGGGACATACAACCGGTTACGAGGCATACACTCTCCCATCCGATATCATCTTATTTGATACTTCATTTTTAGCTTTTGTGTATGTTGGAAATTTATGTTATAATATTTATTAAATATTATAATATTTAATTTCAAAGATTGAATGGAAAAATGTGTCACGCAAAAGTGCATTTAGTTAGGTTTCTTAATAAAACCAAATAGTGCAGCGGCACCATTACGCAAAAGACTTGACTTTTGTAATGATGTATGAAATAGATGGAGAGTAAATTGTAATTAGTTCTTTTAACTTTAACTTAATTGGAGCAATAGTTCCTTAACTAAAATCAATTATCATTGGTCCCTCAACTCATCAAAACGTGCAGCTATGGTCTCTCAACTAAAAATCTATTACCATTGGTCCCTCAATTTTAATTCAACTGGAGAAATGGTCCCTTAACTATAACCCAATTGTAGCAATGATCATTCCAACATAATTCGTTTTGACAAAAATTTTGACGTAGTTAACGAAAAGGACCATAATTACACACTTTGATGAGTTGAGGGACCCTAATTATATAAATGGTTATTCTAACATAACTTATTTTGATAAAATTTTGACAAAATTGATGAAAATGACTATGGCTACACATTTTGATAAGTTGAGGGACCAATGGTAATGGATTTTTAGTTGAAGGACTATTACTCCAATTTGATTAAAGTTGAGGGATCATTGCTACAATTTATTCTTAGATGAAAAATGGCATCACTTTATGAATAGCGACTTTAGCCATTTCTAAAAGTCACTTAGGTTATTTATAAGGAAAACTAAAAAAAATTGCTCAAAAATTTTGAGTTTTAATCAAAAGAACAAAAAGGTATTGTAAGTGAATAGTACCATAAGTGATTTTTTAGAGTAAAAATGTCGTTAACGTTAAAAGTAAACAATACTATAAGTGTTTCGTTAAGACTTCCTTCTATATAATCCATAATCACAGTCGTGTAATCAGTTAAGATAGAGAGTTAATTAGAACGTATTTGACAAAGAGTATTTCCCTGGACACTATGTTCTTTCTTTGTTGTTTAATTCCAAATCGTGTTTTGAGAGTACGAAATATATTGAGTTTGCTAGAGTATAAAGATTGAAGTGCTTTAACTTTGAATTATAGATTATTGAATCTTGTGAGACAGATGCCTACCGAACTACAAACACAAGAGTAGGGGCGAAATTTTGTGACATTGCATTTATGCAAGTCTCAATCTCCAAGTTTGTCATTGTTTCTAACTTTCTCTCTAATTGTTTATATAATCTTGTATACTATTAATGTTGTGATTTTCTTTATGATTATTATTGTTGGAATTGTCGTGTTATTTTCATATTCTCTAATATTGCTCCAATAGTGTATTCAAGTCAAACGTCAAACGTGGGGTGGTTCCTGCTAATTTTTCCACTAATAATGGCCAAGAGTAATACCAATCAGAGCAGGTAAGTTTCCTTTGAGTTGAGGGAATTGAGAGATTTTTTAGTGTCATCGGTACACATGATAGTACATCACGTGTCACTATAAAAATGGTGGGATATGTGTGCTAAAAAGTTAATAACTTAAAAAATAAAATTTCTCATCACTTATATTAAAACACGTTGTATATCATTTGTGTTCCTCTTACAATTAAAAATTTCTTGAGGGAATTGGATGACCACATATTAATTTAGATATTTTGCTACTGTATGAAAAAAATTAATTGTCATAGGAATATGTGAGGCTCAGACAATATCATTCCGAGTCCGTTGTCTACTTCCGATTGAAAACAATTTCGCCAGTTCCACACTGGAGAACAATTTGTCTTCCCATGTGCCCAATTATTCAACAATTTTGCAGTCGAAAATGACAGAAAAATGCGAAATCATACATGTAAGAAGGGCGTAGAGGGACAATTTGTCTTCCTATGAATTTAATGAAAAATCTATTGAAAGCGTCAACTAAGATGTGTTTGCGTCTCTTCTCTTCTTCTTTGCTGCTCGTCTTCGCAGCAGTATTCTCCATAGCTGATGACGCCACAAGTACATTTCAGTCCATTAGAGAGGGTGAGACTGTAGTTTCAACTGGCGGTACGTTTGAGCTGGGATTTTGCAGTCCTGATGCTTCTAATAGACGGTATGTGGGGATATGGTACAAGAAGATTTCTGTTAAAACCATTGTATGGGTTGCCAACAGAGACACACCCCTCACTGATTTCTCCGGCGTTCTGAAGGTCACCAGCCCCGGAATTCTTGTCCTCAACCACAACATGAGCACAGTTTGGTCCTCCAACACATCGAGAACTGCACAGAATCCAGTGGCACGTCTTTTGGATTCGGGTAATCTTGTCGTGACAGATAGGAGTGATGATGACCCTGAGAACTTTCTGTGGCAAAGTTTTGATTACCCTGGCGACACATTCTTACCAGGTATGAAACTTGGTAGGAACACAGTTACAGGCTTCAATTGGCATCTTAGATCGTGGAAAAGTCCTCAGGATCCTTCTCAAGGCAATTGTACATCTCAACTTGGTCCCAAAGGATATGCAGAATTATTTGTGAGGGAAGGTTCGGTCATTAAATTTCGGTCTGGACCCTGGAATGGAATCCGGTTCAGTGGAAACCCTCAGTTAAATCCAAACCCTATATACACATACGGTCTTGTTTCTGAGCCTGATGAAATGTACTACAGTTACAAGCTTCACAACAGCTCAATCTTTTCGAGGTTGGTGTTAACTTCAGCTGGAATTGTTCAGCGCTACACATGGATTGATAGAACCAAAGGTTGGGTTCTTTACCAAACAGCCCAGCTTGATAACTGTGACAACTATGCATTCTGTGGTGTATATGGTGCATGTAACATTGAAATGTCCCCGGTTTGTAGCTGTTTGAAAGGATTTACACCAAAGTTTCCAAAAGAATGGGATTTGGTGGATTGGTCTCATGGCTGTGTGAGAAAGACTTCTCTAAATTGCACTGGGGAAGTGTTCCAAAAGTACTCGGGGGTGAAATTGCCTAGCACAGAACAATCCTGGCATAACAAAAGTATGAACCTCAAGGAATGTGAAATGGTGTGCATGAAGAACTGCTCCTGCACGGCTTATACAAATTTGGATATCCGGGATGGAGGAACTGGGTGCTTGCTGTGGTACGGCGATCTGATTGATATAAGATACTTTTCTGAAAACGGGCAAGATATTTATATAAGAATGGCCGCAGCAGAACTAGGTATGTAAAAAACACCTGTTGGTGACTTTGGATTCAGTCATAATCATATGCTCGAAACAAAGTCAAGACTAACTTTGAATTTTGACACAATAAGCAATATCTTCTTTTCGAATTGTCTCACAAACTAGCAACTATTAGTTGGATGATAGAAATTATACAGTTTTTATTTTTTCGTTTATTGCTTTCCGACTCATAGATTTTTTGTCTTCAAAAATATCATTCGTAGATTATGAAGACGATGCAAAGATCAACGCTAAATACTCTGAATCCAATGCGAAGAAAATGAGAATAATAATAAGCACTACTGTGTTGTCTACCGGACTGCTGATCCTGGGCCTTGCCCTGCTGTTTTTTGTTTGGAAGAAGCAGCACCAAAAAGTTGGTAAGTTGGCCATACTATTCTGCCCCTTTGCTTTCCAAACTACATAGTTCAGTAGTATAGGGAGTTTTTTTTTTTCACCCGTCACTGCGTCTTTGCAGGAAAACTGGGACACAGCCAAACGGAGGATCTGGAATTACCGTTATTTGACTTGATGACTATAGTTTCTGCAACCAATAACTTTTCAATTGAAAACAAACTTGGTGAAGGCGGTTTCGGATCTGTCTTTAAGGTAAAACCAGATAGTCCTTCATAGTTTTGAAGTTGTATAGATATATGTACTTCTGGTCAGAATATGAAATGATGGATACAAGTAGTGTGCGAACTACAACGCATGAATTTTGGTCATAACATATGCTGATGGATTTCAGGGTACGATGGAAGATGGACAAGAAATCGCAGTGAAAAGGCTTTCAAAAAGTTCTAGACAAGGACTCGACGAGTTCAAGAATGAAGTTACACATATTGCCAAACTTCAGCATAGGAATCTAGTGAAGCTTCTTGGATGCTGCATTCAAGAAGACGAGATGATACTAATCTACGAGTTCATGCCTAACAAGAGCTTAGACTTTTTTATTTTCAGTTTGACCACTCGAAAACCTTGCATTTAGTTCGACTAGTTCGCTTATGCTAGCAGCCTAGCACGATGTATTTTTTGACAATTGTGAATTATGATATTTTGCAGATCAAAGAAGAAGGATGTTATTAGACTGGCCAAAGCGCTTTGAAATTATTAATGGGATAGCTCGAGGGCTCCTCTATCTTCATCAAGATTCTAGATTGAGAGTTATTCATAGAGATCTCAAAGCAAGTAACATTTTATTAGGCAGTGAATTTAACCCGAAAATCTCAGACTTTGGCCTGGCTAGAAGCTTTGGAGGAAATGAAACGAAAGCAGAGACGAAGAAAGTGGTTGGAACATAGTAAGTATCCTAAAAACAATTGTATGACTGTTTTTTAAGAATTTTCGAAAACATTAATTGAAAGTCTAGATTCTTTGCGTATAAAAATGTTTATTTGACACATTGGTTTGCAGCGGTTACATGTCCCCAGAATATGCAATTGATGGTTTCTACTCTATAAAGTCCGACGTTTATAGCTTTGGTGTTTTGGTGCTAGAGATAGTGAGTGGGAGCAGAAATAGAGGATTCTCTCATCCAGACCACAAACTCAACCTTCTTGGACATGTGAGCGTGATAGCATCAAATGTCAAGTTAAAAATTCTTATCACTCGACTCTGCTACTTCTACTAAGTAACTAGTTTTCGTGTTTTAGGCATGGATGCTACACACAGAAGGCAAGCCTCTCGAACTGCTTGATTCATTGGTAGAGGACTCCATCACTCTGCTTCAAGTTGTAAGAACTATTCATGTGGGTCTTTTGTGTGTGCAGCGGAATCCAGAGGACAGGCCAAGCATGTCAGCTACAGTTCTAATGTTGAGTGGTGAAGGTGCATTGCCTCAACCTCTAAAACCTGGTTTTTATAGTGAAAGGGATCTGACTGAACTCGAAGCCGGTCATTCTTCTAAAGCATGCTCGGCTAATGAAGTCACTATTTCAGTACTTGAGGCTCGATAAAATACGGGAAATGATTTCTGCACACCTATCCCTCATTGTTTTGTCCCTTGATTTTACTACAACTTCTTCAAGGCAAGAAATAAATTATATGTCGTAATTTATATTTCGTGTTGGTGCATATAAATTCTTAGAATTGAACACAAATATGAGAGATTCCAAGCCTTTACTGTTTTTATTTATGTTTTATTTGGATTTGAGGTATAGTTGATAACTTCATACAGTACTACAGCAACAAAAAGGTTTTAAACTTTGAAAAAAAGTAAACAAGTATATGGAACAAATTTTCCTTCTTTTTTTCAGCAAACGGGAGAATTCATAAAAGGAATGCAAAAATAAATCATGAGTAAAAACGAAATGCCTGTTATATAAGTCATTGTCACATACTACACTCTTTGTGCCGATTCACAAAACTTTGTAATTATGATCAGAACCGTTTATATTATAACTCACTTTATAAAGATAATTTTTGCCCAAAAAAAAAAACACAATAAAATACGATATTGTTTAATCATTGAACTATATAAAAACGAATTGGTAGGAATTGATAAAAGGATTACGAACTATGGGAGGAATTCCTCCTCATTCTTGAGTGGTTGAGCATTGTTCATATTTATGCCCAAAAAAAGAAAAATCAATGGAGAAACGTTCAAAGCCGAGCATTGTTCATCAGTATGTGGCTAGAACAAATTTTCGTCGTTTGGAAATTTGGAACATTTTCGAAACATTCTAAGGGACGTGTATCGTCGATTGGGTTGGTGATCCTAATGATAGATGTTCAATTACTGGTTTTATAGTATTTCTTGGCTCCAAGCATATTTTTGGAGTTATAAGAAACAACACATTTTTAGTCGGTCTTCCACAGAAGCAGAATACATAGCTATTGCTACTACTACTCCAAAAATTGTTTGGATTCAGTAGCTACTCAAGGACTTACACATTGTAAGTTCTGATAAACCTTTACTTCACTGTGATAACATGTCTTCCATGGCATTAGCAGTCGATCCTGTATTGCACTCCAAGGCCAAGCATATTGAAACTGACAGTTATTTTGTGCGTGAAAGAGTTCAACAAGGCACTGTTTTGTTACATTTTGTAGCTTCTGCATATCAGTATGCAGACATTTTCACAAAAGAATTGTGTTCTCTTCAGTTTAGTGTTCATTATTTCAATCTTATGCTCGGTTGTTCCCAGCATAAGCTTGAGGGAGAATGATAGGGTGTAAAGAATGCTTAGGCTATGCATGTGTCAAGCACAAAGAGTGGCCAGGTGTCGTTGTATCATTGGGAGTTTCTTGAGTTAGTTATGCTGTTGTATTTACATAAATAGTCTAAATGCTACGTAATCAAGACCCAATTATTGAATGAAAGAAGCAGTTATGCAGCTTTCTACTCATCTAGCCCTCCGTTTTCTAAGTTCAGTTCCATGGTACACGATTTACTTCACTATGTGCTTAGCAGGAAAACTAAGGCCGGACCAAAGGAAGATCTGGAGTTACCATTATTTGACTTGGGTACTGTAACTTGTGCTACCAATGATTTTTCAAACCACAATAAAGTTGGGGAAGGTGGCTTCGGAATGGGGGAATATAGAGTCCTTGGCCTTACTTTAGAATGAGAATGCGGCGGAGCTTACCTTCGATGATCACCAACCATATCATAGATCTTCCACATGATACCAAACTTTGCAAGAAACAGGTCTTTGTCGGTAATGCGAACATCATACGATACTACTGGAGCATCAAGTAGTTGATCGATGGTTGTGACAACGCCAATAGTAGCATGATCTGTATGAAGTAACTGCTTTTAGGAGGTCACGAAGTGTGCTCGACTCTGAAAAATAGTATTATAGATAGTAAGTCAAGTTATATATAGTTGAAGAAGGCGCTTGATGAGCCCCTGCTCTTATAGTGAGTGAATGCGGGCAGAAGGCAGTTTCGGAACTGTCTTTAAGGTAAAACCTGACAATCCTTAACAATTTCCAAGCTGCATAGATATATGTAGTTCTGGTCAGAATATGGAATGATGGATACAAGTAGTGTGCAAACTACAAAGTATGAATTTTGGTCGTAATATATGCTGATGGATTTCAGGGTATAATGAAAGATGGACAAGAAATCGCAGTGAAAAGGCTTTCAAAAACTTCTAGACAAGGACTCAACGAGTTCAAGAATGAAGTTACACATATTGCCAAACTTCAGCATAGGAATCTAGTGAAGCTTCTTGGATACTGCATTCAACAAGACGAGATGATACTGATCTACCAGTTCATGCCTAACAAGAGCTTAAACTTCTTTATTTTTGGTTTGACAAATCCATACATTTAGTTCGATTAGTCCACTCATGCTTGCATGATGTATTTTTTGACAATTGTGAACTAAACTATGATATGCTGCAGATCGAAGAAAAAGCATGTTATTAGATTGACCCAAGTGCTTTGAAATTATTAATGGAATAGCTCAAGGGATCCTCTATTGGGCTCTTAAGCCTGTCATGCCGAAGGAGGATTCAACCACAAATCAACTTGAAGGGCTTATGTTCAAAAGAAAATTAATGAGCCCATAAGGACTAATCGGAGTAGAACCAAGTGAGGAAGCTGGTAACGGCCCATGACCGGGCCAATTCCAACCAATTAAGTCCAATTAACTTCACCTCCAATATTATTCCTTTTGGATTGGTTAAGGGCTTGTTTGTAAGTGATTTTAAAATGACCCAACACACTATTGAGTTCGATTGCTTAATGACTCGTTTATAAGTGATTTTAAAACAATTGAAAACACTTTTGGGTTACAAAACACTTAGGTGCTTCTTGCAGGAACCAATTATGTGCTTCTTGCAAGAAATGCTTTTAGTTTTTTTATTATGATTCATTTGCATTTTTACTAAGGATTAGTTCCAAAAGCGCTATCATTAAAAACACTTTATCATTTTAAAGTTATATGAATGAGATGATAATATCTAAAGCAAGTTCAATGTTCCTGATCATAATATTAACAATATTACAGGAAGAATTGGAACAGAAAATCCGTTGAGGATACAACATGTGGTTGCATCTTTTGCTGCTCATTCGCATCACTACTGAAGTATTTTCCACAGCTGAAGACTACGAAACAAGCACATTTCACTCCATTGCAGATGGTGAGACCTTAGTCTCAACTAGTGGAACCTTTGAGCTCGGATTTTTCATTCCCGGCTCTTCCGAAAACCGATACGTGGGGGTATGCTACAAGAAGATATCGGTTATCATATTTGTATGGGTTGCCAACCAAGACACACCCCTCACTGATTCATCAGGTCTACTCACGGTCACCTTCCCTGGAATTCTTGTCCTTGTTGATACTAAGAAGACAAGCGTTTGGTCCTCGAACACACCAACATCTGCGTCGAATCCAGCAGCGCAGCTTTCGGATTCGGAAATCTTGTTGTGACAGATTGTAATGATCGTACCGACCCTGAGAATTTTATGTGGCAGAGTTTTGATTACCCTGGTGACACATTCCTACCGGGTACAAAACTAGGTAGGAACACATTTACTTGCTTTGCTTGTAAAATATAGTTCTTGATACATTGCCTTGCACTGATTACATTACATGTCCCCAGAATATGTTGTCGATGGGTTCTACTAGATAAAATCTGACGTCTATAACTTTGGTGTTATGGTGCTCGGATAGTGAATGGGAAGAGAAACAAAGGATTTTCTCATCCGGGCCACAACCTCAACCTGCTAGGACATGTAAGTGCCAGCTATCAAGTTGATAATTTTTCGTCGAATTATGCTAGAGGGACTATATTCTGACTGCATTAGCTAATTATATACAATGTGTGACAGTGACTTCTCTAGTAACATTTGGTGACTATAACTCATGTAAAAAATGGATTTGATTCCGCTTAAAAATGTAAAATGTGGTTCGTCTAGCATTATTGTTTATATTTACTCGATTCTTTATACTTCTATTTATTCCGTACGATTGGTGGTTGTGATCTTTTAGGCGTGAAGTTTACACACAAAAGGCAAGTCCGTTGAACTGCTCGATACATCAGTAGGAGACTTCAGTAATCCACATGCTGTTTTGCTGTCGATCTATGTGTCTTTTATGCGTGCAGCGAAATCTGGCAGCAATTCTGATGTTGAGTGGTGAAAGTGCATTACCTCAACCTCAAAAACCTAGTTTTTATAGTGAAAGGGATCTAGAGGACCTCAAAGTCGATCCTTGTGCAAACGAGGCTAGGACATTTTTAGCTAATGAAGTCACTTTTGCAGTAGTTGAGTTTGAAGTTTGAATTAGATAGATTAAATGGTTATCATTTTTAGATTTCAATTGGATTAGACTATATATTCGAACAACTGTGATTCATATTCGACAGCTTTACTGTATGTTCTAATGTTTACTACAATACAGGATTGAACATTTTGCTTTGGTACAACTTAACTTAAAAACAACCAACAACATGAAAGCAACTGAGGCAACCGACAGCAAAGGAAACTAGTTTGCAAAAAACAACCACAATCAGCAACCAAGAACAACTCAAAGCAGAACCATAAACAAGGAAGAAACAAAGAGACTCCGAGAAAGCAAAACTTTGACAAAGAAAGTTTAAAGGGAACGGTAGATAATGGCGTAAAAAAATGCAAGTAGCATCCCTGGAATCATTCTGAAAAATATTGACTTAGTTATCAAAAAGGGACATACAACCGGTTAGGAGACATAATCTCTCCCATCTGATATGCTCTTATTTGATACTTCGTTTTTGGGATTCGTGTATGTTGGAAATTTATGTTATAATATTTATTAAATATTATAATTAATATTTAATTTCAAAGATTAAACGGAAAAATATGTCATGCAAAAGTGCATTTAGTTGGGTTTCTTAATAAAACCAAATAGTGCAGCGGCACCATTACGCAAAAGACATGACTTTTGTAATGATGGATGAATTAGATGGCATTCACTTTATGAACAGCCACTTCAGCCATTCCTAAAAGTCATTGGGGTTATTTATAAGAAAAATGAATGAAAGTGGTTTGAAAATTTTGGATTTTAACTAAAAGAACAAAAAGATGTTGTAAATGAATAGTAGGAGTGACTTTTTAGAGTAAAAATGTCCTTAACGTTAAAGGTGAACAATATCAGAAGTGTTTCGTTAAGACTCCCTTCTTTATAATCCATAATCGCAGCCTTGTAATTAGTACTAGCTTTCATGCACGTGCTCACGCGCGTGCAAAATGCATTTTTTGAATCACGGTATACTACGCACGACTTACACGTTTTAAATGTATTTATATGCGTAAATTGACAAAAGAAAAGTCAAATATTTGAAGTAAATTTATAATCTTAGATCATGCTAGAAGAAACCCCTCATAAACCAATTAAAGCAACTTATTGAATCATATTATTGTTAGCCCATTGTGAGGCTAAGCCTATCTCCTCCCCCTCCCCCTTAGTGTAGATAACGTCATTTGTTAAAAAAAAAAAATCATTTGACAACTAATTTAATCACATTATTATCCGCGTGCAAAATACATTTTTTTATAACCGGCATTACACGCCTCTTAAGATGTTTTGAACGTATTTAAAAATAGAAAAAATAATATTTAATGAACAACTGATTGAATTACATTATTACTAGCCTATTGTGAGGTATTAATTAATAATAATAAAAAAAACTATAAGAAAAAAAATTTAATTATTAAAAAAATAATGTTAAAATGATGAAAATACCCCGCCACATTTGATACATTATTTTGGGTTGCTTTTGAAGTTTTTTTATTTGAGGGCCAATTATTTTTTGTGAAGCTTGTGACACCAAAAAAAAACTATTCAATGGGCTCTTGGCTTTATATATAGATGAGATAGAGAGTTAATTAGAACTTGGACAAAGAGTATTTCCCTGTACACTATGTTCTTTCTTTGTTGTTTAATTTCGAGTTGTGTCTTGAGAGTACGAATATATTGAGTTTGCTAGAGTCTAAAGATTGAAGTGCTTTGACTTCAGATTATAGATTGTTGAATCATGTGAACGCCTACCGAACTACAAGCACAAGAGTATAGACGAAATTTTGTCTTTAGGACATTGCATTTATGCAAGCCTCAATCTCCAAATTTGCCAGTTTCTAACTTTCTCTATAATTGTTTATATAATCTTGTATACTATAGATGTGATTTTCTTTATAATTATGATCATTGAAATTATTGTGTTATTTTCATATTTTCTAATACGGCTCTAACAGTGCATTCAAGTTGTCAAACGTCAAACGTGGGGTTCCTCTCTTCGTCTAATTTTTCCACCGGCAAAGAGATAAGTTTCCTTTGAGCTGAGGGAATTGGATGACCACATATTAATTTAGATATTTTGCTACTGTATGAAACAACTTAATTGTCATAGGAAAATGTGAGGCTAAGACAATATCATTCTTGGACCGAGTCCGATGTCTACTTCCGATTGAAAACAATTTCCTCAGTTTCACACTGGAGAACAATTTGTCTTCCCATGTGCCCAATTATTCAACAATATTGAAGTCAAAAATGACAAAAAAAATGCGAAATCATACATGTAAGAAGGGCGTAGAGGGACAATTGAGGTCTTTGATTTTCAGTGCTTTCCCACATATTTGAAAAAACCATTGAAAGCTTCAACAAAGATGTGCTTGCTTCTCTTCTACTCTTCTTTGCTGCTCATCGTTGCAGCAGTATTCTCCACAGCTGATGACGCCACGAGTACATTTCAGTCCATTAGAGACGGTGAGACTGTAGTTTCAACTGGCGGTACGTTTGAGCTAGGATTTTGCAGTCCTGATGCTTCTAATAGACGGTACGTGGGGATATGGTACAAACACATATCTGTTACAACCATTGTATGGGTTGCCAACAGAGACACACCCCTCACTGATTTGTCTGGCGTTATGAGGGTCACCAGCCCCGGAATACTTGTCCTCAACCACAACAAGAGCACAGTTTGGTCCTCCAACACATCGAGAACTGCACAGAATCCAGTGGCACGTCTTTTGGATTCGGGTAATCTTGTCGTGATGGATAGGAGTGATGATGACCCTGAGAACTCTCTGTGGCAAAGTTTTGATTACCCTGGCGATACATTATTACCAGGTACGAAGCTTGGTAGGAACACAGTTACAGGCTTCAATTGGCATCTTAGATCATGGAAAAGTCCTCAGGATCCTTCTCAAGGCAATTATACATATCAAATTGGTCCCAAAGGATATGCAGAAAAATTTTTGAGGGAGGGTTCGGTCATAAAATTTCGAACTGGACCATGGAATGGAGTCCGGTTCAGTGGAACGCCTCAGTTAAATCCAAACCCTATATACATATACGGTCTGGTTTTTAAGCCCGATGAAATGTACTACAGTTACACGCTTCGCAACAGCTCAATCCTTTCGAGGGTGGTGTTAACTTCCGATGGACTTGTGCGGCGCTATATATGGATTGATAGAACCAAAGGTTGGGTTCTTTACCTAACAGCCCAAATTGATAATTGTGACAACTATGCATTCTGTGGTGTATATGGTGCATGTAACATTGAAAAGTCCCCGGTTTGTAGCTGTTTGAAAGGATTTACACCAAAGTTTCCGAAAGAATGGGATTTGGTAGATTGGTCTAATGGTTGTGCGAGAAAGACTTCTCTAAATTGCACCGGAGACGTGTTCCAAAAGTACTCGGGGTTGAAATTGCCTAGCACAGAACAATCCTGGTTTAACAGAAGTATGAACCTCAAGGAATGTGAGATGGTGTGCATGAAGAACTGCTCCTGCACGGCTTATACAAATTTGGATATCCGGGATGGAGGAACTGGGTGTTTGCTGTGGTACGGTGATCTAATTGATATAAGATACCTTGCTGAAAACGGGCAAGATATTTATATAAGAATGGCCGCAGCAGGACAAGGTATGTAAAAAACACCTGTTGGTGACTATGCATTTAGTCATAATCATATGCTTGAAACAAAGTCAAGACATAACGAAGTGAAACATTGTACTAATTCTAGCAGTTTTAATTTTGAATTTTGACACAATTAGCAATATCTTCTTTTAGAATTGTCTCACAAACTAGAAACTTTTAGTCGGATGATAGACATTATATAGTTTTTATTTATTTATTTATTACTCTCCGACTCATAGATTTTCTGTCTTCAAAATATCATTCGTAGATTATGAAGACGATACAAAGATCAACGCTAAATACTCTGAATCCAATGCAAAGAAAATGAGAATCATAATAAGCACTACTATATTGTCTACCGGACTGCTGATCCTGGGCCTTGCCATGTTGTTTTATGTTTGGAAGAAGCAGCACCAAAAAGGTGGTAAGTTGGTCATACTATTCTGCCTCTCTGCTTTCCAAACTACATAGTTCGGTTGTATAGGGAATTTTTTTCACTTGTCACTGCGTCTTTGCAGGAAAACTAGGACGCAACCAAAAGGAGGATCTGGAATTACCGTTATTTGACTTGATGACTATAGTTTCTGCAACCAGTAACTTTTCAATTGAAAACAAACTTGGTGAAGGCGGTTTCGGATCTGTCTTTAAGGTAAAGCCAAATAGTCCTTCATAGTTTCGAAGTTGTATAGATACATGTACTTCTGGTCAGAATATGGAACGATGGATACAAGTAGTGTGCAAACTACAAAGTATGAATTTTGGTCACAACATACGCTGATGGATTTCAGGGTACGATGGAAGACGGACAAGAAATCGCAGTGAAAAGGCTTTCAAAAAGTTCTAGACAAGGACTCGACGAGTTCAAGAATGAAGTTACACATATTGCCAAACTTCAGCATAGGAATCTAGTGAAGCTTCTTGGATGTTGCATTCAAGAAGACGAGATGATATTGATCTACGAGTTCATGCCTAACAAAAGCTTAGACTTCTTTATTTTCGGTTTGACCACTCAAAAACCTTGCATTTAGTTCGATTAGTCCGATTATGCTAGCAGCCTAGAACGATGTGTTTTTTTACAATTGTGAATTATGATATTTTGCAGATCAAAGAAGAAGGATGTTATTAGATTGGCCGAAGCGCTTTGAAATTATTAATGGGATAGCTCGAGGGCTTCTTTATCTTCATCAAGATTCTAGATTGAGAGTTATTCATAGAGATCTCAAAGCAAGTAACATTTTATTAGGCAATGAATTTAACCCGAAAATCTCAGACTTTGGCTTGGCTAGAAGCTTTGGAGGAAATGAAACGAAAGCAGAAACGAAGAAAGTGGTCGGAACATAGTAAGTATCCTAAAACATAATTATACGAGTCTTTTTTTACGAATTTTCTAAAACGCTAATAGAAACTAGAAAGTCTAGATTCTTTGCATATAAAAACATTTTTTGACACATTGGTCTGCAGCGGTTACATGTCTCCAGAATATGCAATCGATGGTTTCTACTCTATAAAGTCCGACGTCTATAGCTTTGGTGTTTTGGTGCTAGAGATAGTGAGCGGGAGCAGAAATAGAGGATTCTCTCATCCAGACCACAAACTCAACCTTCTTGGACATGTGAGTGTGACAACATCAAATGTCAAGTTAAAAATTGTTATTGCTCGACTCTGCTACTTTTGCTAAGTAGACTAGTTTTCGTGTTTTAGGCATGGATGCTACACACAGAAGGCATGCCTTTCAAACTGCTTGATGCATCAGTAAAGGACTCCGTCATTTTGCATGAAGTTGTAAGAACGATTCATGTGGGTCTTCTGTGCGTGCAGCAGAATCCGGAAGACCGGCCGAGCATGTCAACTGTAGTTCTAATGTTGGGTGGTGAAGGTGCGTTGCCCCCACCTCTAAAACCTGGTTTTTACAATGAAAGGGATTTGACTAAACTCGAAGCCAGTCATTCTTCTAAAACATGCTCAGCTAATGAAGTCACTATTTCACTACTCGAGGCTCGATAAAATATTGGAAATGATTTTCGTACACGCTTTCGTCTTGATTTTGTCTCTTGATTTTCCTGTAACTTCTTCAATTGGAAGACAATGTTCTTGATAAAAGTATCACCAACTGTTTCTGAGATATTTTTATTCTTGAGTGACCAAGCATTGTTCATTTTTAAGGTGAAAAAATAATTAACGTAAAAAAATTCCAACAGATTTCAGTATGTGGCTAGAACAAATTTTCATCAATTGGAACATTTTTGAAATGTTCCAAAATGAATTTTGAAATTTTTTATAAAACAACAAAAGTTCTATGAAAATAAGTTTTATGACGGTTTTGTTGAATTCTCCAAAACATATTAAAAACCCCAAATGACAATTGTATATAAAAAAGAGAGTACTGCTATATGCACACTAATTTTTATTTCTAACACATATTTTAATATTCGCCTCTCGAATTGAGTAAATTAAAGAAAAACAAGATCAAATATTAACGAAGTGTTTGAAAATTTTCTCCGGTATAAGACGCGGAAAGACATGTCCAAGTAGGTGATATGGCTTTCGACAACCTCTGTGTTCCGTCACTTCCAAATCCAATATTTTCATCTCATCACCAAGTTTTGGTTGCCGCAAGTCAAATCCACCATTAAGGTGTAACTGTAAAAAAAAATAAAATAAAAAAAAGGCTGTGTTGTGCGT
Source organism: Pyrus communis (assembly GCF_041283825.1). Taxonomy (NCBI): domain Eukaryota; kingdom Viridiplantae; phylum Streptophyta; class Magnoliopsida; order Rosales; family Rosaceae; genus Pyrus; species Pyrus communis. The sequence goes on from NC_142569.1 coordinate 9,044,542, forward strand.
TCCTCTCCTCTCTGCCTTTTGTAAAGCCCTAATCTTCCCCTGAATTTAACTTTCTTCTGGGTTGGCTGGCTTCTGCAACATTTTCTACCAATAAAGGTCAGTTCTCTCTCTCTCTCTCTCTGTGTTTGTTTTGAGAATTGGGCATTTCCCGTGTTCTCGAACCATTTCTATATTTACTAGATGGAAGTAAAGGAAACAAATTGTTCCCAGTTTTTTTTTCTCCCACTTTTTGAATTGAGTTAGTTGATGGGTAACAATAAATGAAGCTAAAAATCTGGATTGCAAATTGTTGTCAATTGGTCTTATGGGCTCCTCACTTATGATTTGTTTGTTTGAAGATTGGGGAGAAAAGTAATGCAATTTTTGAAACAAACCCAACATTTTAACAGTTGGATAAATCTAAATGGAGACAGTAATCGTTCGTCACTGCATCGAGTGTGTTTAAGGATTTTCAATCTTCTGTATGAGCAAAGACTACCCCGTTTGGATTTCAATCTTCTGTATACTTGGAAGAAATATGGTTGCAAGGTTGGTTTTGTGTTTGGAAGAGTGTTTCCGGTCGATGCTGTAGCATTTAGTCTTCATCTTGCAAACTGTTAAGCAATTTTATTTTTTTCGTATCAGACAATCGTTTGACTTAGCCACACTGCTAGTTTGTGTTGAGTTTAGATGACATTGTGACAGATTTTGGGCATCACTTCAATTTCCTGACTAATGAGATTATTAGATCGAAGTTTAATAAGAAAAATTATTGTGTTGATTGATCATACTAGTGATTGGAAAAACTTGGTTTATAACTTTATCTATACATAGGTCAAATGTCCCCTTGGCATGCAACGTACCATAGATCTTGCATTTCTAGCGTACATATACGATCAATAGTTGGGCAGCTTGACTTGTTTAAGGACCTTAAGAGAGCCCTTTTTCAATATAAAATGTTCATCTCTGTACACACATATATTTGTATGTATATATTTATGCTTCATATGCTTTCTTTACAATACGTAGATGGTTCAGTTTTTGTGGCTTCAACTTAGGGGTCAAGGAGTTCCTAAATTCTCATAAGAGGAAATAAATTATATGTCGTAATTTATATTTCGTGTTGGTGCATATAACTTCTTGGAATTGAACACAAATATGAGAGATTCCAAGCCTTTACTGTTTTTATTTATGTTTTCTTTGGATTTGAGGTATGGTTCATAACTTCATACAGTACTACAACAACAAAAAGGTTTTAAACTTTGAAAAAAAAAAAAAAAAAAAAAAAAAGAAAACAAGTATATGGATCAAATTTTCCTTCTTTTTTCAGCAAACGGGAGAATTCATAAAAGGAATGCAAAAATAAATTATGAGTAAAAACGAAATGCCTATTATATAAGTCATTGTCACATAGCTACACTCTTTGTGCCGATTCACAAAACTTTGGAATTATTATCAGATTTGTTTATATTATAAATACCTTTATAAAGATAATTTTTACACACACAAAAAAAAACCAATAAAACACGATATTGTTTAATCATTGAACTATATATGGTAGGAATTGATAAAAGTATTATGAAGAAGAGAATGCTTTGAATGATATTTTTATTCTTCTCAGGAAGAGGTATAATATACAATCCTAAGCCTAACCAAATAGGGAAGAATAATTACAGGAGATTACAAAAAGATTTCTCCTAGATTACATGGGATCCATCCTAAACTAGGAAATCCTAAATTATAGGAAACTATACAAGTCAACAATTATCAGGTCTACCAATTTATGCATTCATTCTACTCTTGAGTCTCACTTTGTTGTAGTAAATTTTTTTTTTGAGATAGAGGCACTTTGAATTTGGGGTTATGTTTCAGACCTGGTTCTTTAGATTTAAAAGCCTACACAGATGCAAATTGGGTTGGTGATCTTAATGATAGATGTTCAACTACTGGATTTATAGTATTTCTTGGCTCCAATCCTATTTTTTGGAGTTAACACCTTGTTACTCAGTTTTCTACAGAAGCAAAATACAGAGCTATTGCTACTACTACTATAAAAATTGTTTAGATTTAGCAGCTACTCAAGGACTTACACATTGTAAGTTCTGATACTCCTTTTACTTCGCTGTGATAACATTTCTGCCATGGCATTAGCAATCGATCATGTTTGCACTCTAAGGCCAAGCATATTGAAATTGAATGTTATTTTGTGCGTGAAGGAGTGAGAGCGTAAAGAATGCTTAGGCTAGGCCATGTGTCAAGTGTAAAAAGAGGCCATGTGTCATTGTATCATTGGGAGTGTCTTGAGTTATGCTCTTGTATTTATATAAATAGTCAAAAAGCTACGTAATCATGACCCAATTATTGAATGAAAGAAGCAGTTATACAGCTTATTATTCTCTCTTCGATTCCTCTGGTTTCTTTGACTTCTCTCTTGTTTCAGTAGATTACTTCTCTGTTGACATATCATACGTTTATACCACATTTCAGATCCCACCAAGGCAAAGAAAAATCCCAATTAAGATGTGCTTGCATCTTTTGCTGCTCTTCCTCCTCGTCACTACTGCTGCAACATTTTCCGCAGCACAAGTCAACGATGCAACTACATTTCAGTCAATTGCAGATGGTGAGACCATAATCTCAGATGGTGGCACCTTTGAGCTTGGTTTTTTCAGTCCCGCTGCTTCAAATAAATGCTACGTGGGGATATGGTACAAGAAGATACCGGATATGACCGTTGTTTGGGTAGCAGGATCTTTCTCAAGGAAGTTACTCTTACCAACTTGTTACTGATGGATATCATGAATTAGTTCTGATGCAGCGTTCGGATATGAAACGTCGTACTGGACCATGGAATGGAATCCGATTCAGTGGAATGCCTGATTTGAATCCAAACCGTACGAACATATATGACACTTACGTGTTTGATCGGGATGAAATCTATTATAGTTATAAGCTTCACAACAGCTCAATTCTTTCAGGGCTGGTGTTGACACAAGATGGAAGTGTGAGGAGCTACAACTGGATTAATAGATCCCAAGTTTGGGAAGTTTTACTAGGAACACCGGCTGATACGTGTGACAACTATGGAATATGTGGGCCAAATGGTGCATGTAATATTGACAACCCCCCGCTATGTGGTTGCTTGGCAGGATTTAGACCAAATTTTCAACAAGAAGGGGCCCCTCGGCGTGCAACATATGCCTGTATGAGAATGACTCCACTGAATTGCAGTGGAGACAACTTTCTGAAGTACTCTGGGATGAAACTGCCGAGCACAGAAAAATCCTGGCATAAAACAAGTATGAACCTCAATGAATGTGAGATGATGTGCAGTGAAAACTGATCCTGCACAGCTTTTGCAAATTTGGATATCAGGGCAAGAGGAAGTGGGTGCTTGATGTGCTATGGTGATCTGTTTGATTCAAGAACTTTCAATGGAAATGGGCAAGATATATACATAAAATTGGCTGCATCCAAACCAGGTATGGAATCATCGTTGGTGTTTATTCTTCTTTGTAATTCCTTATTAATTTTCTGCTTTCAAATACTTCATTACCACTTCAAGCAGACAATGCAAAATCCGAAGTGTAGAAAATGAGAATCGTAGTAACCAGTACCATGTTGTCTGCTGGACTACTAATCCTGTGCCTATCCCTCATTTTACATTTTCAGAAGAAGCAGCGCCAACAAGATGGTAAGCTATTTGAGTTTCTACTCTTCGACCCCTGCGTTTTCTAAGTTCAGTTCCATGGTACACGATTTACTTCACTATGTGCTTCGCAGGAAAACTGAGATCAGACCAAAAGGAAGATCTGGAGTTACCATTATTTGACTTGGGTACTGTAACTTGTGCTACCAATGATTTTTCAAACCACAATAAAGTTGGGGAAGGTGGCTTCGGATCTGTCTATAAGGTGAAGTCACAGTCCACGCTACAATTAGCTTGACATTTGAGCATGTCACTTTAGGAGGAGTAACAGATACAATTAGCTAGTAGTACGAATTTTGATCATGATACGTGCTGACGAATTTCAGGGTACACTGATGGATGGACAAGAAATAGCTGTGAAAAAGCTATCGAAACATTCGAGGCAAGGACTCAACCAGTTAAAGAATGAGGTTACACATATTGCCGAACTTCAGCACCGGAATCTAGTGAGGCTTCTAGGATGCTGCATTCAAGAAGACGAGATGATGCTGATCTACGAGTTCATGCCTAACAAAAGCTTAGACTTCTTTATTTTCGGTTTGTTTCCCATTTGTAAACTTCCTATGATCGTTTGTCGATTGGCTGTGTAACGGAAGGGAAAGTATTAGACTGTTTTATTGTGATATGTTACTATTATATACTATTTTGCAGATCAAAGAAAAAGCACCTTGCTAGATTGGCCTAAGCGTTTTGACATTATTAATGGGATTGCTCGGGGGCTCCTCTATCTTCATCAAGATTCTAGACTGAGAGTGATTGCTCGGGGGCTCCTTCTCAAGGCAATTATACATCTCAACTTGGTCCCAAAGGATATGAAGAAATATTTGTGAGCGAAGTTTCGGTCATAAAATTTCGAAATGGACCATGGAATGGAGTCTGGTTCAGTGGAACGCCTCAGTGAAAAACATTTTAAATGAATTCTGAAAAACTTTACAAAACAATAAAAGTTCTTTGAAAATAAGTTTTATGACGGTTTTGTTGAATTCCCCAAAACAGATTAAAAACCCCAAATAACAATTGTATATAAAAAAGAGAGTAGTGTTATCTGCACACAAATTTTTATTTTTCACATTTTCTTTCAATATTCGCCCTTCGGATTGAGTAAATGGGAGAAAATCAAGGCTAAATATTAACAAAAGTGTTTGAAAGATAAAGATGTGTGAATAACACTAGCTACTTCTTACCAAGGTTCTAAAAGACGCTAGGCGCTAGTCGGGCGGCAGGTTGGGACCTAGCGCCTAGGTGGTTAGGCGGGGTCTAGGCGGACGCTTAGGCGAACTAGGGGATTTAAGTAAATCCATTATATTTTGTGTAAATAAGTGTTTGTTTATACTTAAAATATATATAATTTCATCATAAACTACAAAATAGAATGATATATACATATATTATGAAGTATTGGAACATAATGAAAACATGGGGAACACGCATATAATGTGTGCTTATTTAAGTATTCAACAAGTCTATTACAATTTATTGAAAAAAAAAATAAAATACAAAATGAAAGTTATCTATTTTTTGTTTGTGTGAGTTGTAACTTAGGCGGGTTTGGGTGGGCTAGGCTAGTGCCTAGGTGGTCTAGGTGGGCGCTTCAGCAGGTCTAGGCGTTTTTTCTTAATTTTCAAACATCTAGACATTAATCAGGACGGTAACCAACCATCTTGCGTCTATGCGGGATCTAAACGACGCTAAATGAGAATTTTTAGAACAATGCTTCTTACATAAATTTCTCCGGCATGAGACGCGAAAAGACATGTCCAAGCAAGTGATATGGCTTTCGACAGCTTCTGTGTTTCGTCACTTCCAAATCCAAAATTTTCATCTCATCACCAAGTTTTGGTTGCCGCAAGTCAAATCCACCATTAAGGTGTAACTGTACAAAATAAAAAAAAATAAAAAAATCAGTCAGCAACCGAGAACAAGTCAAAGCAGAACCATAAACAAGCAAGAAACAGAGGGACTTGAGAAAGCAAAACTTCGACGAAGAAAGTCTGAAGGGAACGGTAGACAATGGCTTAAAAAAATGCAAGTAGCAATTCTGGAATCATTCTAAAAAATATTTACTTAGCTATTAAAAAGGTACACAAAGTCAGTTACGAGGCATACTTTCTCCCATTTGATATGCTCTTATTTGATACTTCATTTTTGGCATTTGTGTATGTTGGAAATTTATGTTATATAATATTTAATTCAAAGATTGAATGGAAAAATATGTCACGCAAAAGTGCATTTAGTTAGGTTCTTAATAAAGATTTAGATCATTTCCGGATCCCCTCATTGAGGATCCTAAGAATCAATGTATGATAACCGTTTATCAAAGATTGTGCGGCCACAATTTTTTCTTTTTTCTTTTTTATATATTTTTCATACAATAAAAATATAAAAAAAGTTCAATTATGGCCTTACAATTTTTTGTAAATCTATGCATTGATCCTCGAAATCGAAGAGGATCTAAATCCTCTTAATACAACCAAATAGTGCAGCGGCACCATTATGCAAAAGGCATGACTTTTGTAATGATGTATGAATTAGATGAAAAGATGGCATCACTTTATGAACAGCCACTTCATCCATTCCTAGAAGTCACATGGGTTCTTTATAATCCATAATCACAGCCGTGTAAAATTAGTATGAGATAGAGAGTTCATTATAACGTACTGGACAAAGTTTATTCCCCTGTATTCTATGTTCTTTCTTTTTTGTTTAATTCTGAGTTGTGTTTTGAGAGTACGAAATATATTGAGTTCGTTAGAGTTCAAAGATTGAAGTGCTTTGATTTTGGATTATAGATTATTAAATCCTTGGAGACGGACGCTTACCGAACTATAAGCACAAGAGTAGGAGCAGAATTCTGTTTTTAGGACATTGCATTTATGCAAGCCTCAATCTCTAAGTTTGTCAATTTTTCTAATTTTCTCTCTAGTTGTTTATATAATCTTGTATACTATTGATGTTATGATTTTCTTTATGATCATTATCATTGGATTTATTATGTTATTTTCATATTTTCTAATATTGCTCAAACACTGTATTCAAGTCAAACGTGGGGTTCCTCTCTTCGTCTAATTTTTCCACCAGTAATGGCAAAGAGTAATGGCAATCAGAGCAGGTAAAGCCTTAATTGTATGTTTCCTTTGAGCTGAGGGAATTGGATGACCACAAATTAATTTAGATATTTCGCTACTGTATGAAACAACTTAATTGTCATAGGAAAATGTGAAGCTAAGACAATATCATTCTTGGACCGAGTCCGCTGTCTTCCCTTGTGCCAATTATTCAACAATTTTGCAGTCCAAAATGACAGAACAATGCGAAATCAAACATGTAAAAAGTCCATCGAAGGCTTCAACTAAGATGTGCTTGCTGCTCTTCTACTCTTCTTTGCTGCTCATCTTCGCAGCAGTATTCTCCATAGCTGATGACGCCACAAGTACATTTCAGTCCATTAGAGACGGTGAGACTGTAGTTTCAACTGGCGGAACGTTTGAGCTAGGATTTTACAGTCCTGATGCTTCTAATAGACGGTACGTGGGGATATGGTACAAGAAGATATCTGTTACAACCATTGTATGGGTTGCCAACAGAGACAAACCCCTCACTGATTTGTCCGGCGTCCTGAAGGTCACCAAGCCCGGAATTCTTGTCCTCAACCACAACATGAGCACAGTTTGGGCCTCCAACACATCGAGAACTGCACAGAATCCAGTGGCACGTCTTTTGGATTCGGGTAATCTTGTCGTGATAGATAGGAGTGATGATCACTCTGAGAACTTTCTGTGGCAAAGTTTTGATTACCCTGGCGATACATTCTTACCAGGTATGAAGATTGGTAGGAACACAGTTACAGGCTTCAATTGGCATCTTAGATCGTGGAAAAGTCCTCAGGATCCTTCTCAAGGCAATTGTACATCTCAACTTGGTCCCAAAGGATATGCAGAATTATTTGTGAGGGAAGGTTTGGTCATTAAATATCGGTCTGGACCATGGAATGGAGTCCGGTTCAGTGGAAACCCTCAGTTAAATCCAAACCCTATATTCACATACGGTCTTGTTTCTGAGCCTGATGAAATGTACTACAGTTACAAGCTTCACAACAGCTCAATCTTTTCGAGGGTGGTGTTAACTTCAGATGGACTTGTGCAGCGCTACACGTGGATTGATAGAACCAAAGGTTGGGTTCTTTACCAATCAGCCAAAATTGATGACTGTGAAAACTATGCATTGTGTGGTGTACATGGTGCATGTAACGTTGAAAAGTCCCGGGTTTGTAGCTGTTTGAAAGGATTTACACCAAAGTTTCCGAAAGAATGGGATTTGGTGGATTGGTCTCATGGCTGTGTGAGAAAGACTTCTCTAAATTGCACTGGAGACGTGTTCCAAAAGTACTCGGGGGTGAAATTGCCTAGCACAGAACAATCCTGGCATAACAAAAGTATGAACCTCAAGGAATGTGAAATGGTGTGCATGAAGAACTGCTCCTGCACGGCTTATACAAATTTGGATATCCGGGATGGAGGAACTGGGTGCTTGCTGTGGTACGGCGATCTGATTGATATAAGATACTTTTCTGAAAACGGGCAAGATATTTATATAAGAATGGCCGCAGCAGAACTAGGTATGTAAAAAACACCTGATGGTGACTTTGCAATCAGTCATAATCATATGCTCGAAACAAAGTCAAGACATAACGAAGTGAAACATTGTACGAATTTTGACACAATAAACAATATCTTCTTTTAGAATTGTCTCACAAACTAGCAACTATTAGTTGGATGATAGAAATTATACAGTTTTAATTTTTTTGTTTATTATTTTCCGACTCATAGATTTTCTGTCTTCAAAAATATCATTCGTAGATCATGAAGACGATGCAAAGATCAACGCTAAACACTCTGAATCCAATGCGAAGAAAATGAGAATCATAATAAGCACTACTGTGTTGTCTACCGGATTGTTGATCCTGGGCCTTGCCCTGCTGTTTTTTGTTTGGAAGAAGCAACACCAAAAAGTTGGTAAGTTGGCCGTACTATTCTGCCCCTCTGCTTTCCAAACTACAGAGTTCAGTAGTATAGGAAATTTTTTTCACCCGTCGCTGCGTCTTTGCAGGAAAATTGGGACGCAGCCAAAAGGAGGATCTGGAATTACCGTTATTTGACTTGATGACTATAGTTTCTGCAACCAGTAACTTTTCAATTGAAAACAAACTTGGTGAAGGCGGTTTCGGATCTGTCTTCAAGGTAAAACCAGATAGTCCTTTATAGTTGAAGTGGTATAGATACATGTACTTCTGGACAGAATATGGAATGATGGACACAAGTAGTGTGCAAACTACAAAGTATGATTTCAGGGTACGATGGAAGATGGACAAGAAATCGCAGTGAAAAGGCTTTCAAAAAATTCTAGACAAGGACTCGACGAGTTCAAGAATGAAGTTACACATATTGCCAAACTTCAGCACAGGAATCTAGTGAAGCTTCTTGGATGTTGCATTCAAGAAGACGAGATGATACTGATCTACGAGTTCATGCCTAACAAAAGCTTAGACTTCTTTATTTTCGGTTTGACCACTCAAAAACCTTGCATTTAGTTCGATTAGTCTGCCTATGCTAGCAACATAGCGTGATGTATTTTTTGACAATTGTGAATTATGATACTTTGCAGATCAAAGAAGAAGAATGTTATTAGACTGGTCGAAGCGCTTTGAAATTATTAATGGAATAGCTCGAGGGCTCCTCTATCTTCATCAAGATTCTAGATTGAGAGTTATTCATAGAGATCTCAAAGCAAGTAACATTTTATTAGGCAGTGAATTTAACCCGAAAATCTCAGACTTTGGCTTGGCTAGAAGCTTTGGAGGAAATGAAACGAAAGCAGAAACGAAGAAAGTGGTCGGAACATAGTAAGTATCCTAAAACACAATTGTACGACTCTTTTTTTAAGAATTTTCCAAAGCACTAAGAGAAACTAGAAAGTCTAGCTTCTTTGCGTATAAAAACGTTTTTTGATACATTGGTCTGCAGCGGTTACATGTCCCCAGAATATGCAATTGATGGTTTCTACTCTATAAAGTCCGACGTCTATAGCTTTGGTGTTCTGGTGCTAGAGATAGTGAGTGGGAGCAGAAATAGAGGATTCTCTCATCCAGACCACAAACTTAACCTTCTTGGACATGTGAGTGTGATAGCATCAAATGTCAAGTTAAAAATTCTTATCGCTCGACTCTGCTACTTCTGCTAAGTAGACTAGTTTTCGTGTTTTAGGCATGGATGCTACACACAGAAGGCAGGCCTCTCGAACTGCTTGATGCATCGATAGAGGACTCCGTCACTTTGCATGAAGTTGTAAGAACGATTCATGTGGGTCTTTTGTGCGTGCAGCGGAATCCAGAAGACAGGTCGAGCATGTCAGCTGCAGTTCTAATGTTGGGTAGTGAAGGTGCGTTGCCCCCACCTCTAAAACCTGGTTTTTACAGTGAAAGGGATCTGACTGAACTCGAAGTCGGTCATTCTTCTAAAGCATGCTCAGCTAATGAAGTCACTATTTCACTAGTTGAGGCTCGATAAAATTTTGTAAATGATTTTCATAAACACTTTCATCTTTATTTTGTCTCTTGATTTTCCTATAACTTCTTCAATGGGAAGGCAATGCTATATAAGTCATTGTCACATAGCTACACTCTTTAGGCCAATTCACAAAAGTTTGTGAATATGATGGGAACTGTCATATTATAAATCGATTCGTAAAGATGATTTTTCAGCAAAAAAAAAAATAATAAAAAAAAATGATATTGTTTAGTCATTGAGCTATATAAAAACATATGGTAGTAATTGATAAAAGTATTACAAACTGTTTTTGAGGCATTTTTATTATTGAGTGGCCAAACATTGATCATGTTTAAGGCGAAAAAAATAAACGGAGAAAATTTCTAACAGATTTTAGTATGTGGCTAGAACAAATTTTCATCAATTGGAACATTTCCGAAATGTTTTAAATGAATTCTGAAAATTTTTACAAAACAACAAAAGTTCTATGAAAATAAGTTTTATGATGATTTTGTTGAATTCCCCAAAACAGATTAAAAACACCAAATAACAATTGTATATAAAAAAAAGAGGGTAATACTATCTATATACTCATTTTTACTTCTCATACATTCTTTCAATATTCGCTCTTTGGATGGAGTAAATTGGAGAAAATCAAGGCCAAATATTAACAAAGGTGTTTGAAAGATAACACTAGCTACTTCTTACATAAATTTCTCCAGTATGAGACGCGGAAAGACATGTCCAAGTAGAAGAAATTTTTCAGTGTGATTGGCACACGGGTGATATACCACGTGTCACTATATAAATGGTGGGATATGTGTGTTTGGACCCAAATTTACACCATCGGCCCGTGCAATCAAGGCCGTTGAGTAAGCATAGTTTCCAACCGTCAGATAGAAAAGTAAAGATAATTTTGTTATTGTTAAAGGATAATATTATGATTTTTATCATAATAATTGTCTTTTAATGTGAATTATCTTGGCTTCTTCTTAAACCAGATAAACGTGATGTAAATAATATCCCTAACTTACAATTCAAATTAATTGGAGATATTCGGCATACGGCAGTGCATGTACTACTGGATTAATTTCATGCAATTAATCTAGGCATGGGATGAAGGTGAAATTGTGAGATGGTGATGTGATTGGGATGATTATATAGATAAAAAAAAGGAGTAGGCTTCAGCCTATGGGCATGATGGGAAGGACAAATTAGCAGAAGATAATGACGTGGTAATTTTTTGACCATTGATCATGTGATAATGGGTTAAAGCCATTATTATTTGGTTAGAAGTGGTGTATATAAATATTAAAGATTGGGGGTTTAAGGAGACTCAGGGATTACACCTTGGTAGTCGTGATACATCAGAAGATTAAGAGATTATTTTCTAGTAGCCGTGACACATCAGGAGATTCAGAAATTTACAGCTTGGACTATCAGTGAGAGCAGCGTTATAAATACAGAGGCACTGGCAACGGAAAAAGATGTCTCCAATTCAACACACAAACTGCTATGTGCAAACTCTCGCTCTACGCGAAACCTCTCAACAACCTTGAGATTTTTATTTTCTTTTTCTTCCAACACATCTTCAGTTTGGATAAACAGCACTGTGAAAGCAACCGGCGAACATCTTCAATTTGGATAAACAACATTGTTGCCGTAGAATTAGCCGACCGAGGAGCATTTTAGTTTGGATAAACAGCACCGCGTCGAGTGTGTTTTTTGGATAAATCTTAATGGAGACGGTAATTGTTCGTCGCTGCATCGAGTGTGTTTACGGATTTTCAATCTTCTGTATAAGCAAAGACTACCCCGCTTGGACAATATACTTGGAAGAAATATGGTTGCAAGGTTGGTTTAGTGTTTGGACGAGTGTTTCCGGTCGATGCTGTAGCATGTAGTCTTCATTTTGCAGAACTTTAAGTAATTTTATTTGAGAATTGGGCATTTCCAGTGTTGACACAAGACGGGAGTGTGAGGAGCTACAACTGGATTAATAGAGCCCAAGTTTGGGAAGAAAACGAGAATCGTAGTAACCAGTACTGTGTTGTCTGCTGGACTGCTACTGGGCCTAGCCCTCCTCTTACGTTTTCAGAAGAAGAAGCACCAACAAGATGCTCTTACACCCCTCTGTTTTCTAAGTTCAGTTCCATGGTACACGATTTACTTCACTATGTGCTTCGCAGGAAAACTGAGATCGGACCAAAAGGAAGATCTGTAGTTACCATTATTTGACTTGGGCACTGTGATTTGTGCTACCAATGATTTTTCAAACCACAATAAAGTTGGGGAAGGTGGCTTTGACAATTAGCTTGACATTTGAGCAAGTCACTTTAGGAGGAGTAACAGATACAGTTAACTAGTAGTATGAATTTTGATCATGATACGTGCTGATGAATTTCAGGGTACACTGATGGATGGGCAAGAAATAGTTGGGAAAAGGCTATCAAAAAATTCGAGGCAAGGACTCAACCAGTTAAAGAATGAGGTTACACATATTTCCAAACTTCAGTACTGGAATCTAGTGAGGCTTCCATGATGTTGCATTCAAGAAGACGAGATGATGCTGATCTACGAGTTCATGCCTAACAAAAGCTTAGACTTCTTTATTTTCGGTTTGTTTCCCATTTGTAAACTTCCTATGATCCTTTGTCGATTGGCTGTGTAACGGAAGGGAAAGTATTAGACTGCTTTATTGTGATATGTTACTATTGTGTACTATTTTGCAGATCAAAGAAAAAGCATCTTACTAGATTGGCCTAAGCGTTTTGACATTATTAATGGGATTGCTCGGGGGCTCCGCTATCTTCATCAAGATTCTAGACTGAGAGTAATTTATCGAGATCTCAAAGCCAGCAACATTCTATTAGACAGTGAATTTAACCCCAAAATTTTAGACTTTGGCCTGGCAAGAAGTTTTGGAGGAAATGAAACTACAGCAGCGACAAATAAAGTGGTTGGAACATAGTAAGTAATGTAAAAGTACAATCAGACATTCCATATACCTTGCTTGTAAAATGTAGGTTTTGACACATTGCTTTGTAGTGGTTACATGTCCCCAGAATATGCGATCGATGGGTTCTACTCGATAAAATATGACATGTATGGCTTTGGTGTTATGGTGCTTGAGATAGTGAAGGGAAAAGAAACAGATGATTTTCTCATCCAGACCACAGCCTTAACCTGCTAGGACATGTAAGTGTCAGTTGTCAAGTTGATCATTTTTCATCGAATAATACTAGAAGGACTATGTTCTGACTGCATCAGCTAATGAAGTACAAAATGTGACAGTGACTACAATTCATGTAAAAAATGGATTCAATTCCACTTAAGATCTAAAATGCGGTTTGTCTAGCATTATTATTTGTTTTTACTTGATTCTTTATACTTCTATTTATTCAGTATGATTGGTGGTTGTGATCTTTTAGGCATGGAATTTATGCACAGAAGGCAAGTCCATTGAAATGCTCGATACATCAGTATGAGACTACAGTAATGCACATGAAGTTTTGCGGTCGATCCATGTGGGTCTTTTATGCGTGCAGCGAAATCCGGCAGATAGGCCAAGCATGCCAGCTGCAGTTCTGATGTTGAGTGGTGAAAGTGCATTGCCTGAACCGGAAAAACCTGGTTTTTACAGTGAAAGGGATCTAGATGACATCAAAGTCGATCCTTGTGCAAACAGGGTTACAGCTTTTTCAGCTAATGAAGAGACTTTTACCCTACTCGAGGGTCGATAGTTCATATTTCATGTTGCTGTTTATTTCATCATAACCTGATCTGATGTCTATTGAAGTGAGTTAAGTTGATTAGATATTTCTCGAGTAATCCTGCTTATACATTTTCTTGCTTTACATATGCCTTGCTCTGATATCAGTGGTGATTCGATTGGAGTGGAATTCAATTTGATTAGATAATACATTTAATTACTATGATTTGGATTGAACAGATTGTTCACTGTATTTTCCAATGTTTACTGCAGTATGGGATGAACTAATGGTTTTTGTCTTTTCGGTACAACTTAACTAAACACCACCAACATGAAAGGTAATAAGGCAAACGACAAAGCAAACAAAGCTGCAAAACACAACCAAAATCAGCAACCAAGAATCAGAGATATTCCGAGAAGGCAAAACTTCGCCGTTACCTGGAAAAACATGAACTTTGACTAAGCAAAATCCGCAGGGAATGGTAGATACAACGGCATAAAAAAAAAAGAAGTCAGTCGTCCTGGAATCATTCTGAACAAGTCCCACCAAAATATAAACTAATGAAAATGACAGGGTACCAAATTAATCCATTACATGTGTAACATATTGACTTTGAAATGAAAAAAAATAACGTGAGTAGGGAGGGAGATAGACACAATGAGTATGCAACCAGTTACAGGGATTATTATCGCCCACCGAAGACGCTCGTGTTGATACTTTCTATCTTGGGATCAATCTTGAATTACAAGAATTGGAAAGGAAAGAAAACGATATCGAATACAAGACTACTGCGAAAGAGTATACCAATAAGACATTTAAGTTTCCTTTGAGCCGAGGGAACTGGATGACCACATATTAATTCGGATATTTTCTACTAGATGAACAATCTTAGTTGTCATAGTGTAATATCCGGCTACGACAACATCATTCTTAACTGAATCCGAAGTCTACTTCAGGTTGAAGACAACTCTCTCAGTTTCACACTTAATATTTTATGTACACACTTCCTATCCTAGGTTCGAACCCCGAAGCTGTCAAAGTGGCCCGGCACTGTGCTGCAATGCACGGTTGGAGCATTTCACATGCGCCGGAGGGATTAGTCCTTGGGCCTAGGAAGCCTTTGGGATATCCTTGATTTAGTCAATAAATTTTTTTTTATGTACATAGATAGTCAAAACTTCTACGATTTTTATGTGGAGTATCAATTAAATATAGTAATGAGTTGTATTAATCTTCTTGACACAATCTTTTTTATCTTTCAAATATAATGCTTTTTACAATTTTTAATCCGCAACAACGTGTGGACAATAATTTCTAGTATAAACTAAAGAAAATGACAGGGTACCAAATTAATCCATTACATGTGTAACAGATTGACTTTGAAATGAAAAAATTAACATAATTAGGAAGAGACACATTGAGATATACAACCAGTTACAGGGAATATTATCGTCCACTAAAGATGCTCTTATTGATACTTTAAAGCGTGGGATTAATCTTGAATTACAAGAATTGAAAAGGAAAGAAAACGATATCGAATACAAGACTAATGCGAAAGAGTACACCAATCAGGCAATTAAAGTTTCCATTGAGCCGAGGGAACTGGATGACCACATATTAATTCGGATATTTTATACTAGATGAACATATCTTAGTTGTCATAGTGAGACATCCGGCTACGACAACATCATTCTTAACTGAATGCGAAGTCTACTTCGGATTCAAGACAACTTTCTCAGTTTCACACTTTGGAGAACAATTTGTCTTCCCACGCACCCGACTATTCAACAATATTGAAGGAACTTGAAATGATTGGTTGCTTGCAGGAAAAGGTATCAATGTTATTTCAATTTGGTGTTCAAATGACAGACAAACATTCAAATCACACATGTAGAAAGTATATAGACAGACGATTGAAACCTTCAATATTCAGTGCTTTCCCATGAAGTCTATGAAAAATCCGTCAAAAGCTTCAGCTAAGATGTGCTTGCTTCTTTTCTACTCTTCTTTGCTGCTCATCGTCACAGTAGTATTCTCCACAGCTGATGACGCCACGAGTACATTTCAGTCCATTAGAGATGGTGAGACTGTAGTTTCAACTGGCGGTACGTTTGAGCTACGATTTTACAGTCCTGATGCTTCTAATAGATGGTACGTGGCGATATGGCACAAGCAGATATCTGTTACAACCATTGTATGGGTTGCCAACAGAGACAAGCCCCTCGCTGATTTGTCCGGCGTTTTGAAGGTCACCAATCCCGGAATTCTTGTCCTCAACCACAACATGAGCACAGTTTGGTCCTCCAACACATCGAGAACTGCACAGAATCCAGTGGCACGTCTTTTGGATTTGGGTAATCTTGTCGTGATAGATAGGAGTGATGATGACCCTGAGAACTTTCTGTGGCAAAGTTTTGATTACCCTGGCGATACATTCTTACCAGGTATGAAGATTGGTAGGAACACAGTTACAGGCTTCAATTGGCATCTTAGATCATGGAAAAGTCCTCAGGATCCTTCTCAAGGCAATTATACATATCAACTTGGTCCCAAAGGATATGAAGAAATATTTGTGAGCGAAGGTTCGGTACCCTATATACACATACGGTCTTGTTTTTGAGCCTGATGAAATGTACTACAGTTACATGCTTCACAATAGCTCAATCTTTTCGCGGGTGGTGTTAACTTCAGATGGACTTGTGCAGCGCTACAGATGGATTGATAGAACCAAAGGTTGGGTTCTTTACCTAACAGCTCAAATTGATGACTGTGAAAACTATGCATTGTGTGGTGTACATGGTGCATGTAGCGTTGAAAAGTCCCCGGTTTGTAGCTGTTTGAAAGGATTTACACCAAAGTTTCCGAAAGAATGGGATTTGGTGGATTGGTCTCATGGCTGTGTGAGAAAGACTTCTCTAAATTGCACTAGAGACGTGTTCCAAAAGTACCCGGAGGTGAAATTGCCTAGCACAGAACAATCCTGGCATAACAAAAGTATGACCCTCAAGGAATGTGAGATGGTGTGCATGAAGAACTGCTCCTGCACGGCTTACAAATTTGGATATCCGGGATGGAGGAACTGGGTGCTTGCTGTGGTACGGCGATCTGATTGATATAAGATACTTTTCTGAAAACGGGCAAGATATTTATATAAGAATGGCCGCAGCAGAACTAGGTATGTAAAAAACACCTGTTGGTGACTTTGCATTCAGTCATAATCATATGCTCGAAACATTGTACTAATTCTAACAGTTATAACTTTGAATTTTGACACAATAAGCAATATCTTCTTTTAGAATTGTCTCACAAACTAGCAACTATTAGTTGGATGATAGAAATTATACAGTTTTTATTTTTTTTGTTTATTGCTTTCCGACTAATGGATTTTCTGTCTTCAAAAATATCATTCGTAGATCATGAAGACGATGCAAAGATCAATGCTAAATACTCTGAATCCAAAGCGAAGAAAATCAGAATCATAATAAGCACTACTGTGTTGTCTACCGGACTGCTGATCCTGAGCCTTGCCCTGCTGTTTTTTGTTTGGAAGAAGCAGCACCAAAAAGTTGGTAAGTTGGCCGTACTATTCTGCCCCTTTGCTTTCCAAACTACGTAGTTTAGTAGTTTAGGGAGTTTTTTTTTACCCGTCATTGCATCTTTGCAGGAAAACTGGGACGCAGCCAAAAGGAGGATCTGGAATTACCGTTATTTGACTTGATGACTATAGTTTCTGCAACCAGTAACTTTTCAATTGAAAACAAACTTGGTGAAGGCGGTTTCGGATTTGTCTTTAAGGTAAAACTAGATAGTCCTTCATAGTTTTGAAGTGGTATAGATACATGTACTTCTGGTCAGAATATGGAATGATGGATACAAGTAGTGTGCAAACTACAAAGCATGAATTTTGGTCATAACATACGCTGATGGATTTCAGGGTACGATGGAAGATGGACAAGAAATCGCTGTGAAAAGGCTTTCAAAAAGTTCTAGACAAGGACTCGACGAGTTCAAGAATGAAGTTACACATATTGCCAAAATTCAGCATAGGAATCTAGTGAAGCTTCTTGGATGCTGCATTCAAGAAGACGAGATGATACTGATCTACGAGTTCATGCCTAACAAGAGCTTAGACTTTTTTATTTTTAGTTTGACCACTCAAAAACCTTGCATTTAGTTCGACTAGTTCGCTTATGCTAGCAGCCTAGCACGATGTATTTTTTGACAATTGTGAATTATGATATTTTGCAGATCAAAGAAGAAGGATGTTATTAGACTGGCCGAAGCGCTTTGAAATTATTAATGGGATAGCTCGAGGGCTCCTCTATCTTCAACAAGATTCTAGATTAAAGTTATTCATAGAGATCTCAAAGCAAGTAACATTTTATTAGGTAGTGAATTTAACCCGAAAATCTCAGACTTTGGATTGGCTAGAAGCTTTGGAGGAAATGAAACGAAAGTAGAGATGAAGAAAGCGGTTGGAACATAGTAAGTATCTTAAAAACAATTGTATGACTGTTTTTAAGAATTTTCAAAAACATTAATAGAAAGTCTAGATTCTTTGCGTATAAAAACATTTATTTGACACATTGGTTTGCAGTGGTTACATGTTCCCAGAATATGCAATTGATGGTTTCTAATCTATAAAGTCCGACGTCTATAGCTTTGGTGTTCTGGTGCTAGAGATAGTGAGTGGGAGCAGAAATATAGGATTCTCTCATCCAGACCACAAACTAAACCTTCTTGGACATGTGAGCGTGACAGCATTAAATGTCAAGTTAAAAATTCTTATCACTCGACTCTGCAACTTCTACTAAGTAACTAGTTTTCGTGTTTTAGGCATGGATGCTACACACAGAAGGCAGGCCTCTCGAACTGCTTGATACATCGGTAGGGGGCTCCATCACTCTGCTTGAAGTTGTAAGAACAATTCATGTGGGTCTTTTGTGCATGCAGCGGAATCCAGAGGACATGCCGAGCATGTCAACTGTAGTTCTAATGTTGAGTGGTGAAGGTGCATTGCCTTAACCTCTAAAACCTGGTTTTTACAGTGAAAGGGATTTGACTGAACTCGAAGCCGGTCATTCTTCTAAAGCATGCTCGGCTAATGAAGTCATTATTTCAGTACTTGAGGCTCGATAAAATACGGGAAATGATTTCCACACATCTATCCCTCATGGATTTGTCCCTTGATTTTACTACAACTTATTCAAGGCAAAAAAATAAATTATATGTCGTAATTTATATTTCGTGTTGGTGCATATAACTTCTTAGAATTGAACACAAATATGAGAGATTCCAAGCCTTTACTGTTTTTATTTATGTTTTCTTTGGATTTGAGGTATAGTTGATAACTTCATACAGTACTACAGCAACAAAAAGGTTTTAAACTTTGAAAAAAAGTAAACAAGTATATGGATCAAATTTTCCTTCTTTTTTCAGCAAACGGGAGAATTCATAAAAGGAATGCAAAAATAAATTATGAGTAAAAACGAAATGCCTATTATATAAGTCATTGTCACATAGCTACACTCTTTGTGCCGATTCACAAAACTTTGTAATTATGATCAGAACTGTTTATATTATAAATCACTTTATAAAGATAATTTTTGCACAAAACAAATAAAAACCAATAAAATACGATATTGTTTAATCATTGAACTATATAAAAACGAAATGGTAGGAATTGATAAAAGTATTACGAACTATGGGAGGAATTCCTCGAATGGTTGAGCATTGTTCATATTTACGCCCAAAAAAAGAAAAATCAGTGGAGAAACGTTCAAAGCCGAACATTGTTCATCAGTATGTGGCTAGAACAAATTTTCGTCGATTGGAAATTTGGAACATTTTCGAAACGTTCTAAGGGATGTGTATCGTCGATTGGGTTGGTGATCCTAATGATAGATGTTCAATTACTGGTTTTATAGTATTTTTTGGCTCCAAGCGTATTTTTTGGAGTTATAAGAAACAACACATCTTTTGTCGGTCTTCCACAGAAGCAGAATACATAGCTATCGCTACTACTACTCCAAAAATTGTTTGGATTCAGCATCTACTCAAGGACTTACACAATGTAAGTTCTGATACTCCTTTACTTCACTGTGATAACATTTCTGCCATGACATTAGCAATCGATCCTATATTGTACTCCAAGGCCAAGCATATTGAAACTGATTGTTATTTTGTGCGTAAAAGAGTTCAACAAGGCACTGTTTTGTTACATTTTGTAGCTTCTGCAGATCAGTATGCAGACATTTTCACAAAAGAATTGTGTTCTCTTCAGTTTAGTGTTCATTGTTCCAATCTTATGCTCAGTTGTTCCCAGCATAAGCTTGAGGGAGAATGATAGAGTGTAAAGAATGCTTAGGCTATGCATGTGTCAAGTGCAAAGAGTGGCCAGGTGTCGTTGTATCATTGGGAGTTTCTTGAGTTAGTTATGCTGTTGTATTCATATAAATAGTCTAAAGGCTACGTAATCATGACCCAATTATTGAATGAAAGAAGCAATTATGCAGCTTCTTCTTCTCTCTTCGATTCCTCTGGTTTCTTTGACTTCTCTCTCATTTCGGTAGATTACTTCTCTGTTGACATATCATGCGTTTATACCACATTTCAGATCCCACCAAGGCAAAGAAAAATCCCAATTAAGATGTGCTTGCATCTTTTGCTGCTCTTCCAAGTCACTACTGCTACAACATTTTCCGCAGCACAAGTCAACGATGCAACCACATTTCAGTCAATTGCAGATGGTGAGACCATAATCTCAGATGGTGGCACCTTTGAGCTTGGTTTTTTCAGTCCCGGTGCTTCAAATAAATGCTACGTGGGGATATGGTACAAGAAGATACCGGATATGACCGTTGTTTGGGTAGCAAACCGGGACTTTCCTCTCTCTGCTTCATCCGGTGTTCTGAAGGTCACCAACCCTGGGATTCTTGTCCTTGTCGACCAGAACAACACAGTTTGGTCCTCCAACACATCAATACTGTTACACCCGCCCCTGTTTATAAGGATAATTCTGTAATTCTCCTTAAAAATTTATAGAATTATCACTTTAGTCCTCATTTTGTCACACAATCAAGATCTGAAAATTTAGTTTATTACCCTATCACCTAGACTGCCACGTGGCAGCACCCTAACTCCCTTACTTTTTCTCTTTTGGCCCCCCCTTCCGTGACACCTTTTCCTTCTTCTCCTTTTTTTTTTCTTTTTCTTTTCTTTTGTTTTGGTTTGT
This sequence comes from Pyrus communis, assembly GCF_041283825.1. Taxonomy (NCBI): domain Eukaryota; kingdom Viridiplantae; phylum Streptophyta; class Magnoliopsida; order Rosales; family Rosaceae; genus Pyrus; species Pyrus communis. The sequence goes on from NC_142569.1 coordinate 9,065,719, forward strand.
CTGCATTCTTTCTTTCTCTTTTTCGAAAACTCCTCCATTTCTCTCTTCTTCTTCCCCGTGACAACCCATACCCACACACACACCCACAGCTACACCTACACCTACTCGAGGAAATCATCACCATCGTCGCCGTTCAACTGCATCCCTCTCTCTCTTTCTCTCTCCCTTGCTCACGGCGCCAAGAGGGTACGAACACCTCCGGCGAGTTTTGGTTGTTTTTCCGGTTGGGTAAGCATGGTTTCTTCCTTTTTAGTCTTGTTAGATGTTGGTTAAATGTGGTTGTTGAGTTTGGGTTCTTGATTTCCAAGGTTTTGGAGGGATTTTGGCACGGGTGAAGGCACCCAAATTTTCCGGCGAGTGCGTGTTTTCCGAGGGCTTTTCCGGCCACCACAAGCCGTTACACGGCGAACCCAAGGTATAAAATTACTCCTCTCCTCTAGTGCTTCATTTTGGTACCTAGATCGGGGTCTAGGTCGAGTGTTTGAAGTTGGCCGGAGCTATGGAAGCTCCGGTGGTCTTCTCCGGGCACCCAGGCCTTCGGGCCATTCTGTTTCCCCATGGGCCTTAGGCCTGACTTGGGTCTTTGGCCCAATACCCTTACCCTTTCCTTTTTTGTTTTTAGTTATTTCATTTTAAAAACCCAAAAGGCCTTAGGGCCTTGGTTGCAGCCCAAAACCCATTTCCCTTTTTCTTATTTAAGGCCTTCGGGCCTGTTAGCCAAAACCCAAACCATTTTCTGTTTTTACCCAACCCAACCCACCTAAAAAACCTAAACCCAATTACCCAAAACCCTAAAGCCCTGACCCGACCCGTTGACCGTGGATCCGTTGACCCGGTTGACTCTGACATGTTGACTTTGACCCAACGATCAATGTTGACTTTGGACTTTGACTAGTCAACGGTCAACGTTGACTTGGACCGTTGACTTTTTGTGTTTTCGTTCGGGGACCCTTCTAAGCTAATTTCGACGTTCTAAACCCGTTTCGGATGTCCATTTGCTCAAATTCAATCGTTTGAGTAGAGTTTGACTGAAAGTACTCAATTATGTGTTAGGTGCGATTCTTAGCGGTGATTCTGTTATTCTTGTTTGGTACGGCTTGCACCATCGGTGTACGGTGAGTGGACCCCTTCTAAAAATGCATGTTTTAATGGTAGAATTGCATACACAGAAAAGCATGACTTTACGATTATGTTTTATGAAACGTTTTGAGATAACATGCTTACTGAGGCTAGTTTGAAGTATTACTATTTTTCCTATAACCCATGTTCTTATATAATATCTGATGGATGACGATATGATATTTAGAATATGTTTAGAACACTTCTTTATAGTATAGATGATGGATGACTTTATACTATGAAGTTGATTTTCAATATATGTATGTTCACTGGTTTTGTACTTACCTAGTGGTCCTTTCCGCTACGGGACGAAGGGATAGATCCGGTCCGTCCCGGGCGACGGTTTGGTGTTGGCATAGGGCCTGGAGTGTGTTTTCCTCTGACTGTCTGCTCAGAGACGGGGAGCCGGCAAGGGGCCTGAAGTGCATTTTCCTCTGACTGTCTGCTCAGAGACGGGGAGCCGGCATGGGGCCTGAAGTGTTATATCGGACATTCACTAGTGTTTATTATTTATGCGATTTATGATTTGAGACATTGCACGACATGCTAGATTTCGGAAAACCTATATTTCTCTTTATACTTGTGTTTTCATAAACCTGGGGGTTAGTATGTTGATAACTATTTTACTATTACTGTATATATATACTTGGTCCACTCACCTTTGTTTTGCGCCCCCTTCAGGACCTAGGAACGAGGATTACGACCTAAGCTACGAGGCGTTCCCCTACCAGTGATTTGTGTCATATTCGCTCCGCTTCGCCACTTATTGTAATAACACTTCTTTATTCTTAGTTCTGCTTGTACTCTGTATTAGAATTATGCTCTGGACGTGTTGTGTGTTTACCTAATTTCAATATTTAAAAGTTGAACTTTTATTTGGGTTTTTAGCCTTTATTGCGTACTTTAGTTTATTTGCTCAGTTTTGTTTTAATTAAATGGTTTCGTCACCCTTTGGGTGTCGGCCAGCACGTGACCATCTCGATGTCTCTGGGACCTCGGGGTCGGGGCGTGTCAAATACCTACACAGAATCCAGTGGCACGGCTTTTGGATTCGGGAAACCTTGTTGTGATAGATGATAATGATCACAACGTTGTCCCGGAGAATTTTCTGTGGCAGAGTTTTGATTACCCGGGTGATACGCTCCTTCCTGGTATGCAGCTTGGTAGGAACATGGTAACAGGTTTTTATTGGCAACTTACATCATGGAAAAGTCCCCAGGATCCTTCTCAAGGAACACCGGCTGATACGTGTGACAACTATGGAATATGTGGGCCAAATGGTGCATGTAATATTGACAACCCCCCGCTATGTGGTTGCTTGGCAGGATTTAGACCAAATTTTCAACAAGAAGGGGCCCCTCGGCGTGCAACATATGCCTGTATGAGAATGACTCCGCTGAATTGCAGTGGAGACAACTTTCTGAAGTACTCTGGGATGAAACTGCCGAGCGCAGAAAAATCCTGGCATAACACAAGTATGAACCTCAATGAATGTGAGATGATGTGCAGCGAAGATTGATCCTGCACAGCTTTTGCAAATTTGGATATCAGGGCAGGAGGAAGTGGGTGCTTGATGTGCTATGGTGATCTGTTTGATTCAAGAACTTTCAATGGAAATGTGCAAGATATATACATAAAATTGGCTGCATCCAAACCAGGTATGGAATCATCGTTGGTGCTTATTCTTCTTTATAATTCCTTATTAATTTTCTGCTTTCAAATACTTCATTACCACTTCAAGCAGACAATGCAAAATCCAAAGTGTAGAAAATGAGAATCGTAGTAACCAGTACCATGTTGTCTGCTGGACTACTAATCCTGTGCCTATCCCTCATTTTACATTTTCAGCACCGGAATCTAGTGAAGCTTCTACGATGCTGCATTCAAGAAGACGAGATGATGCTGATCTACGAGTTCATGCCTAACAAAAGCTTAGACTTCTTTATTTTCGGTTTGTTTCCCATTTGTAAACTTCCTATGATCCTTTGTCGATTGGCTGTGTAACGGAAGGGAAAGTATTAGACTGTTTTATTGTGATATGTTACTATTATATACTATTTTGCAGATCAAAGAAAAAGCACCTTGCTAGATTGGCCTAAGCGTTTTGACATTATTAATGGGATTGCTCGGGGGCTCCTCTATCTTCATCAAGATTCTAGACTGAGAGCGATTGCTCGGGGGCTCCTTCTCAAGGCAATTATACATCTCAACTTGGTCCCAAAGGATATGAAGAAATATTTGTGAGCGAAGTTTCGGTCATAAAATTTCGAAATGGACCATGGAATGGAGTCCGGTTCAGTGGAACGCCTCAGTTAAAAACATTTTAAATGAATTCTGAAAAATTTTACAAAACAATAAAAGTTCTTTGAAAATAAGTTTTATGACGGTTTTGTTGAATTCCCCAAAACAGATTAAAAACCCCAAATAACAATTGTATATAAAAAAGAGAGTAGTGTTATCTGCACACAAATTTTTATTTTTCACATATTCTTTCAATATTCGCCCTTCGGATTGAGTAAATTGGAGAAAATCAAGGCTAAATATTAACAAAAGTGTTTGAAAGATAAAGATGTGTGAATAACACTAGCTACTTCTTACCAAGGTTCTAAAAGACGCTAAGCGCTAGTCAGGCGGCGAGCTGGGGCCTAGCGCCTAGGTGATTAGGCGGGGTCTAGGCGGACGCTTAGGCGAACTAGGGGATTTAAGTAAATCCATTATATTTTGTGTAAATAAGTATTTGTTTATACTTAAATATATATAATTTCATCATAAACTACAAAATAGAATGATATATATATATATATATATATATATATATTATGAAGTATTGGAAGATAATGAAAACATGGGAAACACGCATATAATGTGTGCTTATTTAAGTATTCAACAGGTCTATTACAATTTATTGAAAAAATAAAATAAAATGCAAAATGAAAGTTATCTATTTTTGTTTGTGTGAATTGTAACTTAGGCGGGTCTGGACGGGCTAGGCCGGTGCCTAGGTGGTCTAGGTGGGCGCTTGAACAAGTCTAGGCGTTTTTTCTTAATTTTCAAACATCTAGACATTAATCAAGATGGTAACCAACCATCTTGCGTCTAAGCGGGGTCTAAACGACGCTAAATGAGAATTTTTAGAACAGTGCTTCTTACATAAATTTCTCCGGCATGAGACGCGAAAAGACATGTCCAAGTAGGTGATGATATGGCTTTCGACAGCTTCTGTGTTTCGTCACTTCCAAATCCAAAATTTTCATCTCATCACCAAGTTTTGGTTGCCGCAAGTCAAATCCACCATTAAGGTGTAACTGTACAAAATAAAAAAATAAAAAAAAATCAGTCAGCAACCAAGAACAAGTCAAAGCAGAACCATAAACAAGCAAGAAACAGAGGGACTCGAGAAAGCAAAACTTCGACGAAGAAAGTCTGAAGGGAACGGTAGACAATGGCTTAAAAAAATGCAAGTAGCAATTCTGGAATCATTCTAAAAAATATTTACTTAGCTATTAAAAAGGTACACAAAGTCAGTTACGAGGCATACTTTCTCCCATTTGATATGCTCTTATTTGATACTTCATTTTTGGCATTTGTGTATGTTGGAAATTTATGTTATATAATATTTAACTCAAAGATTGAATGGAAAAATATGTGCATTTAGTTAGGTTCTTAATAAGGATTTAGATCCTCTCCGGATCCTCTCACTGAGAATCCCGAGAATCAATGTATGATAACCGTTTATCAAAGATTGTGCAGCCACAAATTTTTCTTTTTTCTTTTTTATATATTTTTCATGCAATAAAAATGTAAAAAACGTTCAATTATGATCTTACAATTTTTTGTAAATGATTACTATGCATTGATCTCGAAATCAAAGAGGATCTAAATCCTCTTAATACAACCAAATAGTGCAGCGGCACCATTATGCAAAAGGCATGACTTTTGTAATGATGTATGAATTAGATGAAAAGATGGCATCACTTTATGAACAGCCACTTCATCCATTCCTAGAAGTCACATGGGTTCTTTATAATCCATAATCACAGCCGTGTAAAATTAGTATGAGATAGAGAGTTCATTATAACGTATTGGACAAAGTGTATTCCCCTGTATTCTATGTTCTTTCTTTCTTGTTTAATTCTGAGTTGTGTTTTGAGAGTACGGAATATATTGAGTTCGTTAGAGTTCAAAGATTGAAGTGCTTTGATTTTGGATTATAGATTATTAAATCCTTGGAGACGGACGCTTACCGAACTATAAGCACAAGAGTAGGAGCGGAATTCTGTTTTTAGGACATTGCATTTATGCAAGCCTCAAACTCTAAGTTTGTCAATTTTTCTAATTTTCTCTCTAGTTGTTTATATAATCTTGTATACTATTGATGTTATGATTTTCTTTATGATCATTATCATTGGATTTATTATGTTATTTTCATATTTTCTAATATTGCTCAAACAGTGTATTCAAGTCAAACGTGGGGTTCCTCTCTTCGTCTAATTTTTCCACCAGTAATGGCAAAGAGTAATGGCAGCCAGAGCAGGTAAAGCCTTAATTGTATGTTTCCTTTGAGCTGAGGGAATTGGATGACCACAAATTAATTTAGATATTTCGCTACTGTATGAAACAACTTAATTGTCATAGGAAAATGTGAAGCTAAGACAATATCATTCTTGGACCGAGTCCGTTGGCTTCCCTTGTGCCAATTATTCAACAATTTTGCAGTCCAAAATGACAGAACAATGCGAAATCAAACATGTAAAAAGTCCATTGAAGGCTTCAACTAAGATGTGCTTGCTTCTCTTCTACTCTTCTTTGCTGCTCATCTTCGCAGCAGTATTCTCCATAGCTGATGACGCCACAAGTACATTTCAGTCCATTAGAGACGGTGAGACTGTAGTTTCAACTGGCGGAACGTTTGAGCTAGGATTTTACAGTCCTGATGCTTCTAATAGACGGTACGTGGGGATATGGTACAAGAAGATATCTGTTACAACCATTGTATGGGTTGCCAACAGAGACAAACCCCTCACTGATTTGTCCGGCGTCCTGAAGGTCACCAAGCCCGGAATTCTTGTCCTCAACTACAACATGAGCACAGTTTGGGCCTCCAACACATCGAGAACTGCACAGAATCCAGTGGCACGTCTTTTGGATTCGGGTAATCTTGTCGTGATAGATAGGAGTGATGATCACTCTAAGAACTTTCTGTGGCAAAGTTTTGATTACCCTGGCGATACATTCTTACCAGGTATGAAGATTGGTAGGAACACAGTTACAGGCTTCAATTGGCATCTTAGATCGTGGAAAAGTCCTCAGGATCCTTCTCAAGGCAATTGTACATCTCAACTTGGTCCCAAAGGATATGCAGAATTATTTGTGAGGGAAGGTTCGGTCATTAAACTTCGGTCTGGACCATGGAATGGAATCCGGTTCAGTGGAAACCCTCAGTCAAATCCAAACCCTATGTACACATACGGTCTTGTTTCTAAGCCTAATGAAATGTACTACAGTTGCAAGCTTCACAACAGCTCAATATTTTCGAGGTTGGTGTTAACTTCAGCTGGAATTGTTCAGCGCTACACATGGATTGACAGAATCAAGCGTTGGGTTCAAACAGCCCAACTTGATAACTGTGACAACTATGCATTCTGTGGTGTAAATGGTGCATGTAACATTGAAAAGTCCCCGGTTTGTAGCTGTTTGAAAGGATTTACACCAAAGTTTCCGAAAGAATGGGATTTGGTAGATTGGTCTAATGGTTGTGTGAGAAAGACTTCTCTAAATTGCACCGGAGACGTGTTCCAAAAGTACTCGGGGTTGAAATTGCCTAGCACAGAACAATCCTGGTTTAACAGAAGTATGAACCTTAAGGAATGTGGGATGGTGTGCATGAAGAACTGCTCCTGCACGGCTTATACAAATTTGGATATCCGGGATGGAGGAACTGGGTGCTTGCTGTGGTACGGCGATCTGATTGATATAAGATACTATTCTGAAAACGGGCAAGATATTTATATAAGAATGGCCGCAGCAGAACTAGGTATGTAAAAAACACCTGATGGTGACTTTGCATTCCGTCATAATCATATGCTAGAAACAAAGTCAAGACATAACGAAGTGAAACATTGTACTAATTATAACAGTTCTAACTTTGAATTTTGACACAATAAGCAATATCTTCTTTTGGAATTGTCTCACAAACTAGCAACTATTAGTTGGATGATAGAAATTATACAGTTTTTATTTTTTCGTTTATTGCTTTCCGACTCATAGATTTTTTGTCTTCAAAAATATCATTCGTAGATTATGAAGACGATGCAAAGATCAACGCTAAATACTCTGAATCCAATGCGAAGAAAATGAGAATCATAATAAGCACTACTGTGTTGTCTACCGGACTGCTGATCCTGGGCCTTGCCCTGCTGTTTTTTGTTTGGAAGAAGCAGCACCAAAAAGTTGGTAAGTTGGCCATACTATTATGCCCCTTTGTTTTCCAAACTACATAGTTCAGTAGTATAGGGAGTTTTTTTTTCACCCGTCACTGCGTCTTTGCAGGAAAACTGGGACACAGCCAAACGGAGGATCTGGAATTACCGTTATTTGACTTGATGACTATAGTTTCTGCAACCAATAACTTTTCAATTGAAAACAAACTTGGTGAAGGCGGTTTCGGATCTGTCTTTAAGGTAAAACCAGATAATCCTTCATAGTTTTGAAGTTGTATAGATATATGTCCTTCTGGTCAGAATATGAAATGATGGATACAAGTAGTGTGCAAACTACAACGCATGAATTTTGGTCATAACATACGCTGATGGATTTCAGGGTACGATGGAAGATGGACAAGAAATCGCAGTGAAAAGGCTTTCAAAAAGTTCTAGACAAGGACTCAACGAGTTCAAGAATGAAGTTACACATATTGCCAAACTTCAGCACAGGAATCTAGTGAAGCTTCTTGGATGCTGCATTCAAGAAGACGAGATGATACTGATCTACGAGTTCATGCCCAACAAGAGCTTAGACTTCTTTATTTTCGGTTTGACCACTCAAAAACCTTGCATTTAGTTCGATTAGTCCGCTTATGCTAGTAGCCTAGCACAATGTATTTTTTGACAATTGTGAATTATGATATTTTGCAGATCAAAGAAGAAGGATGTTATTAGACTGGCCGAAGCGCTTTGAAATTATTAATGGGATAGCTCGAGGGCTCCTCTATCTTCATCAAGATTCTAGATTGAGAGTTATTCATAGAGATCTCAAAGTAAGTAACATTTTATTAGGCAGTGAATTTAACCCGAAAATCTCAGACTTTGGCCTGGCTAGAAGCTTTGGAGGAAATGAAACGAAAGCAGAAACGAAGAAAGTGGTTGGAACATAGTAAGTATCCTAAAAACAATTGTATGGCTGTTTTTTAAGAATTTTCAAAAACATTAATTGAAAGTCTAGATTCTTTGAGTATAAAAACGTTTATTTGACACATTGGTTTGCAGCGGTTACATGTCCCCAGAATATGCAATTGATGGTTTCTACTCTATAAAGTCCGACGTTTATAGCTTTGGTGTTTTGGTGCTAGAGATAGTGAGTGGGAGCAGAAATAGAGGATTCTCTCATCCAGACCACAAACTCAACCTTCTTGGACATGTGAGCGTGATAGCATCAAATGTCAAGTTAAAAATTCTTATCACTTGACTCTGCTACTTCTACTAAGTAACTAGTTTTCATGTTTTAGGCATGGATGCTACACACAGAAGGCAGGCCTCTCGAACTGCATGATTCATCGGTAGAGGACTCCATAACTCTGCTTGAAGTTGTAAGAACTATTCATGTGGGTCTTTTGTGCGTGCAGCGGAATCCTGAGGACAGGCCAAGCATGTCAACTACAGTTCTAATGTTGAGTGGTGAAGGTGCATTGCCTCAACCTCTAAAACCTGGTTTTTACAGTGAAAGGGATCTGACTGAACTCGAAGCCGGTCATTCTTCTAAAGCATGCTCGGCTAATGAAGTCACTATTTCAGTACTTGAGGCTCGATAAAATACGGGAAATGATTTCTGCACACCTATCCCTCGTGGTTTTGTCCCTTGATTTTACTACAACTTCTTCAAGGCAAGAAATAAATTATATGTCATAATTTATATTTCGTGTTGGTGCATATAAATTCTTAGAATTGAACACAAATATGAGAGATTCCAAGCCTTTACTGTTTTTATTTATGTTTTCTTTGGATTTGAGGTATGTATGATAACTTCATACAGTACTACAGCAACAAAAAGGTTTTAAACTTTGAAAAAAGGTAAACAAGTATATGGATCAAATTTTCCTTCATTTTTTCAGCAAACGGGAGAATTCATAAAAGGAATGCAAAAATAAATCATGAGTAAAAACGAAATGCCTGTTATATAAGTCATTGTCACATAGCTACACTCTTTGTGCCGATTCACAAAACTTTGTAATTATGATCAAAACCGTTTATATTATAAATCACTTTATAAAGATAATTTTTGCACAAAAAAAAAAACCCAATAAAATACGATATTGTTTAATCATTGAACTATATAAAAACGAAATGGTAGGAATTGATAAAAGCATTACGAACTATGGGAGGAATTCCTCCTCATTCTTGAGTGGTTGAGCATTGTTCATATTTATGCCCAAAAAATGAAAAATCAATGGAGAAACGTTAGCCGAGCATTGTTCATCAGTATGTGGCTAGAACAAATTTTTGTCGATTGGAAATTCGGAACATTTTCGAAACGTTCTAAGGGACGTGTATCGTCGATTGGGCTAGTGATCCTAATGATAGATGTTCAATTACTGGTTTTATAGTATTTCTTGGCTCCAAGCGTATTTTTTGGAGTTATAAGAAACAACACATTTTTAGTCGGTCTTCCAGATAAGCAGAATACATAGCTATTGCTACTACTACTCCAAAAATTGTTTGGATTCAGCAGCTACTCAAGGACTTACACATTGTAAGTTCTGATACTTCTTTACTTCACTGTGATAACATTTCTGCCATGGCATTAGCAATCGGTCCTGTATTGTACTCCAAGGCCAAGCATATTGAAACTGATTGTTATTTTGTGCGTAAAAGAGTTCAACAAGGCACTGTTTTGTTACATTTTGTAGCTTCTGCAGATCTGTATGCAGACATTTTCACAAAAGAATTGTGTTCTCTTCAGTTTAGTGTTCATTGTTCCAATCTTATGCTCAGTTGTTCCCAGCATAAGCTTGAGGGAGAATGACAGAGTGTAAAGAATGCTTAGGCTGTGCATGTGTCAAGTGCAAAGAGTGGCCAGGTGTCGTTGTATCATTGGGAGTTTCTTGAGTTAGTTATGCTGTTGTATTCATATAAATAGTCTAAAGGATACGTAATCATGATCCAATTATTGAATGAAAGAAGCAGTTATGCAGCTTCTTCTTCTCTCTTCGATTCATCTGGTTTCTTTGACTTCTCTCTCGTTTCAGTAGATTACTTCTCTGTTGACATATCATACGTTTATACCACATTTCAGATCCCACCAAGGCAAAGAAAAATCCCAATTGAGATGTGCTTGCATCTTTTGCTGCTCTTCCTCCTCGTCACTACCGCTGCAACATTTTCCGCAGCACAAGTCAACACTGCAACCACATTTCAGTCAATTGCAGATGGTGAGACCTTTGAGCTTGGTTTTTTCAGTCCCGGTGCTTCAAATAAACGCTACGTGGGGATATGGTACAAGAAGATACCGGATATGACCGTTGTTTGGGTAGCAAACCGGGACTTTCCTCTCTCTGCTTCATCCGGTGTTCTGAAGGTCACCAACCCTGGGATTCTTGTCCTTGTCGACCAGAACAACACAGTTTGGTCCTCCAACACATCAATACCTACACAGAATCCAGTGGCACAGCTTTTGGATTCGGGAAATCTTGTTGTGATAGATGGTAATGATCACAACGTTGTCCCGGAGAATTTTCTGTGGCAGAGTTTTCATTACCCGGGTGATACACTCCTTCCTGGTATGCAGCTTGATAGGAACAAGGTAACAGGTTTTTATTGGCAACTTACATCATGGAAAAGTCCCCAGGATCCTTCTCAAGGAAGTTACTCTTACCAACTTGTTACTGATGGATATCATGAATTAGTTCTGATGCAGGGTTCGGTTATGAAACTTCGTACCATGGAATGGAATCCGTTTCAGTGGGATGCCTGATTTGAATCCAAACAGTACGAACATATATGACACTTACGTGTTTGATCGGGATGAAATCTATTATAGTTATAAGCTTCACAACAGCTCAATTCTTTCAGGGCTGGTGTTGACACAAGATGGGAGTGTGAGGAGCTACAACTGGATTAATAGATCCCAAGTTTGGGAAGTTTTACTAGGAACACCGGCTGATACGTGCGACAGCTATGGAATATGTGGGCCAAATGGTGCATGTAATATTGACAACCCCCCGCTATGTGGTTGCTTGGCAGGATTTAGACCAAATTTTCAACAAGAAGGGGCCCCCCGGCGTGCAACATATGCCTGTATGAGAATGACTCCACTGAATTGCAGTGGAGACAACTTTCTGAAGTACTCTGGGATGAAACTGCCGAGCACAGAAAAATCCTGGCATAACACAAGTATGAACCTCAAAGAATGTGAGATGATGTGCAGCGAAAACTGATCCTGCACTGCTTTTGCAAATTTGGATATCAGGGCAGGAGGAAGTGGGTGCTTGATGTGGTATGGTGATCTGTTTGATTCAAGAACTTTCAATGGAAATGGGCAAGATATATACATAAAATTGGCTGCATCCAAACTGGGTATGGAATCATCGTTGGTGTTTATTCTTCTTTGTAATTCCTTATTAATTTTCTGCCTTCAAATATTTCATTACCACTTCAAGCAGACAATGCAAAATCCAAAGTGAAGAAAATGAGAATCGTAGCAACCAGTACCGTGTTGTCTGCTGGACAGAATCCTGGGCATAGCCCCCATCTTATATTTTCAGAAGAAGCAGGGCCAACAAGATGGTAAGCTATTTGAGTTTCTACTCATCTAGCCCTCCGTTTTCTAAGTTCAGTTCCATGGTACACGATTTACTTCACTATGTGCTTAGCAGGAAAACTGAGATCGGACCAAAGGAAGATCTGGAGTTACCATTATTTGACTTGGGTACTGTAACTTATGCTACCAATGATTTTTCAAACCACAATAAAGTTGGGGAAGGTGGCTTCGGAATGGCCTTACTTTAGAATGAGAATGCGGCGGAGCTTACCTTCGATGATCACCAACCATATCATAGATCTTCCACATGATACCAAACTTCGCAAGAGCAGGTCTTTGTCGGTAATGCGGACATCATACGATACTACTGGAGCATCAAGTAGTTGATCGATGGTTGTGACAACGCCACTGGTAGCATAATTGGTATGAAGTAACTGCTTTTAGGAGGTCACGAAGTGTGCTCGACTCTGAAAAAAAGTTATTATAAATAGTAAGTCAAGTTATATATAGTTGAAGAAGGCACTTGATGAGCCCCTGCTCTTATAGTGAGTGAATGCGGGCAGAAGGTGGTTTCGGAACTGTCTTTAAGGTTAAACCTGATAGTCCTTCACAATTTCCAAGTTGCATTGATACATGTAGTTCTGGTCAGAATATGGAATGATGGATACAAGTAGTGTGCAAACTACAAAGTACGAATTTTGGTCGTAATATATGCTGATGGATTTCAGGGTATAATGAAAGATGGACAAGAAATCGCAGTGAAAAGGCTTTCAAAAAGTTCTAGACAAGGACTCAACGAGTTCAAGAATGAAGTTACACATATTGCCAAACTTCAGCATAGGAATCTAGTGAAGCTTCTTGGATACTGCATTCAAGAAGACGAGATGATACTGATCTACCAGTTCATGCCTAACAAGAGCTTAGACTTCTTTATTTTTGGTTTGACCACCCAAAAACCATACATTTAGTTCGATTAGTCCACTCATGCTTGCATGATGTATTTTTTGACAATTGTGAACTAGACTATGATATGCTGCAGATCGAAGAAAAAGCATGTTATTAGATTGGCCGAAGTGCTTTGAAATTATTAATGGAATAGCTCAAGGGATCCTCTATTGGGCTCTTAAGCCTGTCATGCCGAAGGAGGATTCAACTACAAATCAACTTGAAGGGCGTATGTTCAAAAGAAAATTAATGAGCCCATAAGGACTAATCGGAGTAGAACCAAGTGAGGAAGCTGGTAACGGCCCATGACCGGCCCAATTCCAAACAATTAAGTCCAATTAACTTCACCTCCAATATTATTCCTTTTGGATTGGTTAAGGGCTTGTTTGTAAGTGATTTTAAAATGACTTAATACACTTTTGAGTTCGATTGCTTAATGACTCGTTTATAGGTGATTTTAAAACAATTGAAAACACTTTTGGGTTACAAAACACTTAGGTGCTTCTTGCAGGAACCAGTTATGTGCTTCTTGCAGGAACCAGTTATATGCTTCTTGCAAGAAATGCTTTTAGTTTTTTTATTATGATTCATTTGCATTTTTACTAAGGATTAGTTTCAAAAGCGCTATCATTAAAAACACTTTATCATTTTAAAGTTATATGAATGAGATGATAATATCTAAAGTAAGTTCAATGTTCCTGATCATAATATTAACAATATTACAGGAAGAATTGGAACAGAAAATCCGTTGAGGATACAACATGTGGTTGCATCTTTTGCTGCTCATTCGCATCACTACTGAAGTATTTTCCACAGCTGAAGATTACGAAACAAGCACATTTCACTCCATTGCAGATGGTGAGACCTTAGTCTCAACTGGTGGAACCTTTGAGCTCGGATTTTTCATTCCCGGCTCTTCCGAAAACCGATACGTGGGGGTATGGTACAAGAAGATATCGGTTATCACATTTGTATGGGTTGCCAACCAAGACACACCCCTCACTGATTCATCAGGTCTACTCACGGTCACCTTCCCTGGAATTCTTGTCCTTGTTGATACTAAGAAGACAAGCGTTTGGTCCTCGAACACACCAACATCTACGTCGAATCCAGCAGCGCAGCTTTTGGATTCGGAAATCTTGTTGTGACAGATTGTAATGATCGTACCGACCCTGAGAATTTTATGTGGCAGAGTTTTGATTACCCTGGTGACACATTCCTACCGGGTACAAAACTCGGTAGGAACACATTTACTTGCATTGCTTGTAAAATATAGTTCTTGATACATTGCCTTGCACTGGTTACATTACATGTCCCCAGAATATGTTGTCGATGGGTTCTACTAGATAAAATCTGATGTCTATAACTTTGGTGTTATGGTGCTCGGATAGTGAATGGGAAGAGAAACAAAGGATTTTCTCATCCGGGCCACAGCCTCAACCTGCTAGGACATGTAAGTGCCAGCTATCAAGTTGATAATTTTTCGTCGAATTATACTAGAGGGAATATATTCTGACTGATTAGCTAATGATATACAGTGTGTGACAGTGACTTCTCTAGTAACATTTGGTGACTATAACTCATGTAAAAAATGGATTTGATTCCGCTTAAAAATGTAAAATGTGGTTCGTCTAGCATTATTGTTTATATTTACTTGATTCTTTATACTTCTATTTATTCAGTATGATTGGTGGTTGTGATCTTTTAGGCATGAAGTTTACACACAAAAGACAAGTCTGTTGAACTGCTCGATACATCAGTAGGAGACTTCAATAATCCACATGCTATTTTGCAGTCGATCCATGTGTCTATTATGCGTGCAACGAAATCCGGCAGCAGTTCTGATGTGAGTGATGAAAGTGCATTACCTCAACCTCAAAAACCTGGTTTTTATAGTGAAAGAGATCTAGAGGACCTCAAAGTTGATCCTTGTGCAAACGAGGCTAGGACATTTTCAGCTAATGAAGTCACTTTTGCAGTAGTCGAGTTTGAAGTTTGAATTGGAGAGATTAAATAGTTATCATTTATAGATTTCAATTGGATTAGACTATATATTTGAACAAAGGTGATTCAGATTTGACACCTTTACTGTACGTTCTAATGTTTACTGCAATACAGGATTGAACATTTTGTTTTGGTACAACTTAACTTTAAAACAACCAACAACATGAAAGCAACTGAGGCAACTGACAGCAAAGGAAACTAGTTTGCAAAAAACAACCACAATCAACAACCAAGAACAACTCAAAGCAGAACCATAAACAAGGAAGAAACAGAGAGACTCCGAGAAAGCAAAACTTCGACAAAGAAAGTCTATAGGGAACGGTAGACAATGGTGTAAAAAAATGCAAGTAGCATCCCCGGAATCATTCTGAAAAATATTGAGTTAGTTATCAAAAAAGGACATACAACCGGTTACAAGGCATACTCTCTCCCATCCGATATACTCTTATTTGATACTTCGTTTTTGGCATTCGTGTATGTTGGAAATTTATGTTATAATATTTATTAAATATTATAATATTTAATTTCGAAGATTGAACGGAAAAATATGTCACGCAAAAGTGCATTTAGTTAGGTTTCTTAATAAAACCAAATAGTGCAGCGGTACCATTACGCAAAAGACATGACTTTTGTAATGATGGATAAATTAGATGAAAAGATGGCATCACCTTATGAACAGCCACTTCAGCCATTCCTAAAAGTCACTTGGGTTATTTATAAGAAAAATTAATGGAAATGATTTGAAAATTTTGAGTTTTAATCAAAAGAACAAAAAGATGTTGTAAGTGAATAGTAGGAGTGACTTTTTAAAGTAAAAATATCTTTAACGTTAAAAGTGAACAGTATCATGAGTGTTTAGTTAAGACTCCCTTCTTTATAATCCATAATTGCAGCAGTGTAATTAGTACTAGCTTTCATGCACGCGTTCACGCGCGTGCAGAAGACATTTTTTGAATCACGGTGTACTACGCGTGACTTACACGTTTTAAATGTATTTATATGCTTAAATTGACAAAAGAAAAGTCAAATATTTGAAGTAAATCTATAATCTTAGATCATGCTAGAAGAAACCCCTCATAAACCAATTAAAGCAACTTATTGAATCACATTATTGTTAGCTCATTGTGAGGCTAAGCCCCCTTCCCCTTAGTGTAGATAATATCATTTGTTAAAAAAAAAAAAAACAATCATTTGACAACTAATTTAATCACATTATTATCTGTGTACGAAAGACCTTTTTTATAATCGGCATTACACGCTTCTTAAAATGTTTTGAACGTATTTAAAAATAGAGAAAATACTATTTAATGAATGACTGATTGAATTACATTATTGCTAACTTATTGTGAGATATTAATTATCAAAAAAAAAATAATATATATATATATATAAGAAAAAAATTAATTATTAAAAAAATAATGTTAAAATGACGAAAATACCCTTGCCACATTTGATACATTATTTTGGATTGCTTTTGAAGTTTTTATTTGAGGGGCATTTTTATCCAATTATTTTTTGTGAAGTTTGTGACATCAAAAAATAGTATTCAATGGGCTCTTGGCTTTATATATATAGATGAGATAGAGAGTTAATTAGAAGGTATTGGACAAGTATTTCCCTGTGCACTATGTTTTTTTTTATTGTTGAATTCTGAGTTGTGTCTTGAGAGTACGAATATATTGAGTTCGCTAGAGTCTAAAGATTGAAGTGCTTTGACTTCAAATTATAGATTGTTAAATCATGTAAGAGGGACGCTTATTGAACTACAAGCACAAGAGTGGGGACGAAATTTTGTCTTTAGGACATTGCATTTATGCAAGCCTCAATTTATAAGTTTGCCAGTTTCTAACTTTATATCTAGTTGTTTATATAATCTTGTATACTATAAATGTTGTGATTTTCTTTATGATTATTATTATTGAAATTATTGTGTTATTTTCATATTTTCTAATACTGCTCTAACAGTATTCAAGTCGTCAAAAGTCAAACGTGGGGTTCCTCTCTTCGTCAAATTTTTCCACCCATAATGGGTATTATCATTGAAATTATTGTGTTATTTTCATATTTTCTAATACTGCTCTAACAGTATTCAAGTCGTCAAAAGTCAAACATGGGGTTCCTCTCTTCGTCAAATTTTTTTCATATTTTCTAATACTGCTCTAACAGTATTCAAGTCGTCAAAAGTCAAACGTGGGGTTCCTCTCTTTGTCAAAATTTTCCACCCATAATGGGTATTATCATTGAAATTATTGTGTTATTTTCATATTTTCTAATACTGCTCTAACAGTATTCAAGTCGTCAAAAGTCAAACGTGGGGTTCCTCTCTTCGTCAAATTTTTCCACCCATAATGGCAAAAGAGTAATACCAATCAGAGCATGTAAGTTTCCCTTGAGCTGAGGGAATTGGATGACCACGTATTAATTTAGATATTTTGCTACCGTATGAAACAACTTAATTGTCATAGGAAAATGTGAGGCTAAGACAATATCATTCTTGGACCGAGTCCGATGTCTACTTCCGATTGAAAACAATTTCCTCAGTTTCACACTGGAGAACAATTTGTCTTCCCATGTGCCAATTATTCAACAATTTTGCAGTCCAAAATGACAGAAAAATGCGAAATCATACATGTAAGAACGACGAAGAGGGACAATTTGTCTTCCCATGAATTTAATGAAAAATCCATTGAAAGCTTCAACTAAGATGTGCTTGCTTCTCTTCTACTCTTCTTTGCTGCTCATCTTCGCAGCAGTATTCTCCATAGCTGATGACGCCACAAGTACATTTCAGTCCATTAGAGACGGTGAGACTGTAGTTTCAACTGGTGGAACGTTTGAGCTAGGATTTTACAGTCCCGATGCTTCTAATAGACGGTACGTGGGGATATGGTACAAGAAGATTTCTGTTAAAACCATTGTATGGGTTGCCAACAGAGACACACCCCTCACTGATTTATCCGGCGTCCTGAAGGTCACCAACCCCGGAATACTTGTCCTCAACCACAAAATGAGCAGAGTTTGGTCCTCGAACACATCGAGAACTGCACGTAATCCAATCGCATGTCTTTTGGATTCGGGTAATCTTGTCGTGATAGACAGGAGTGATGATGACCCTGAGAACTTTCTGTGGCAAAGTTTTGATTACCCTGGCAATACACTCTTACCAGGTGCGAAGCTTGGTAGGAACACAGTTACAGGCTTCAATTGGCATCTTAGATCATGGAGAA
Source organism: Pyrus communis (assembly GCF_041283825.1). NCBI lineage: Eukaryota > Viridiplantae > Streptophyta > Magnoliopsida > Rosales > Rosaceae > Pyrus > Pyrus communis. The sequence goes on from NC_142569.1 coordinate 9,083,985, forward strand.
GACCTCAGGATCCTTCTCAAGGTGATTATACATACCAATTTGGTCCCAAAGGATATGCAGAAAAATTTTTGAGGGAAGGTTCGGTCATAAAATTTCGGTCTGGACCATGGAATGGAGTCTGGTTCAGTGGAAGGCCTCACTTAAATCCAAACCCTGTATTCAGATACGATCTTGTTTCTGAGCCTGATGAAACGTACTACAGTTACCAGCTTCGCAACAGCTCAATCTTTTCGAGGACGGTGTTAACTTCAGATGGACTTGTGCAGCGATACACATGGATTGATAGAACCAAGGGTTGGGTTCACGTAACAGCCCAAATTGATAACTGTGACAACTATGCGTTCTGTGGTGTATATGGTGCATGTAACATTGAAAAGTCCCCATTTTGTAGCTGTTTGAAAGGATTTACACCAAAGTTTCCGAAAGAATGGGATTTGGTAGATTGGTCTAATGGTTGTGTGAGAAAGACTTCTCTAAATTGCACAGGAGACGTGCTCCAAAAGTACTCGAGGTTGAAATTGCCTAGCACAGAACAATCCTGGTTTAACAGAAGTATGAACCTCAAGGAATGTGAGATGGTGTGCATGAAGAACTGCTCCTGCACGGCTTATGCAAATTTGGATATCCGGAATGGAGGAACTGGGTGCTTGCTGTGGTACGGCGGTCTGATTGACATAAGATACGTTGCTGAAAACGGGCAAGATATTTATATAAGAATGGCTGCAGCAGAACAAGGTATGTAAAAAACACCTGTTGGTGACTACGCATTTAGTCATAATCATATGCTCGAAACAAAGTCAAGACATAACGAAGTGAAACATTGTACTAATTCTAACAGTTATAACTTTGAATTTTGACACAATAAGCAATATCTTCTTTTAGAATTGTCTCACAAACTAGCAACTATTAGTTGGATGATAGAAATTATACAGTTTTTATTTTTTTATTTATTACTCTCCTACTCATAGATTTTCTTTCTTCAAAAATATCATTCGTTGATCATGAAGACGATACAAAGATGAACGCTAAATACTCTGAATCCAATGCAAAGAAAATGAGAATCATAGTAAGCACTACTGTGTTGTCTACCGGACTTCTGATCCTAGGCCTTGCCTTGCTGTTGTATGTTTGGAAGAAGCAGCATAAAAAAGGTGGTAAGTTGGCCGTACTATTCTGCCCCTCTGCTTTCCAAACTACATAGTTCAGTTGTATAGGGAGTTTTTTTCACTCGTCACTACGTCTTTGCAGGAAAACTGGGACGCAGCCAAAAGGAGGATTTGGAATTACCGTTATTTGACTTGATGACTATAGTTTCTGCAACCAGTAACTTTTCAATTGAAAACAAACTTGGTGAAGGCGGTTTCGGATCTGTCTTTAAGGTAAAACCAGATAGTCCTCCGATGTTTTGGTGAAGGCGGTTTCGGAATATGGAATGATGGACAAGTAGTGTGCAAACTACAAAGCATGAATTTTGGTCATAACATACGCTAATGGATTTCAGGGTACGATGGAAGATGGACAAGAAATCGGAGTGAAAAGGCTTTCAAAAAGTTCTAGACAAGGACTCGACGAGTTCAAGAATGAAGTTACACATATTGTCAAACTTCAGCATAGGAATCTAGTGAAGCTTCTTGGATGCTGCATTCAAGAAGACGAGATGATACTGATCTACGAGTTCATGCCTAACAAGAGCTTAGACTTTTTTATTTTCGGTTTGACCACTCAAAAACCTTTCATTTAGTTCGATTAGTCCGCTTATGCTAGCAGCCTAGCATGATGTATTTTTTTGACAATTGTGAATTATGATATTTTACAGATCAAAGAAGAAGGATGTTATTAGACTGGCCGAAGCGCTTTGAAATTATTAATGGGATAGCTCGAGGGCTCCTCTATCTTCATCAAGATTCTAGATTGAGAGTTATTCATAGAGATCTCAAGGCAAGTAACATTTTACTAGGCAGTGAATTTAACCCGAAAATCTCAGATTTTGGTCTGGCTAGAAGCTTTGGAGGAAATGAAACGAAAGCAAAAACGAAGAAAGTGGTCGGAACATAGTAAGTATCCTAAAACACAATTGTATGACTGTTTTTTAAGAATTTTCGAAAACAATAATAGAAAGTCTAGATTCTTTGTGTATAACAACGTTTTTTGACACATTGGTTTGCAGCGGTTACATGTCCCCAGAATATGCAATTGATGGTTTCTACTCTATAAAGTCCGATGTCTACAGCTTTGGTGTTCTGGTGCTAGAGATAGTGAGTGGGAGCAAAAATAGAGGATTCTCTCATCCAGACCACAAACTCAACCTTCTTGGACATGTGAGTGTGACAACATCAAATGTCAAGTTAAAATTTCTTATCGCTCGATTCTGCTACTTCTACTAAGCAGACTAGTTTTCTTGTTTTAGGCATGGATGCTACACACGGAAGGCAGGCCTCTCGAACTGCTTAATACATCGGTAGAGGACTCCATCACTCTACTTGAAGTTGTAAGAACAATTCATGTGGGTCTTTTGTGCGTGCAGCGAAATCCAGAGGACAGACCAAGCATGTCAACTGCATTTCTAATGTTGAGTGGTGAAGGTGCATTGCCTCAACCTCTAAAACCTGGTTTTTACAGTGAAAGGGATCTGACTGAACTCGAAGCCAGTCATTCTTCTAAAGCATGCTCAGCTAATGAAGTCACTATTTCAGTACTTGAGGCTCGATAAAATACGGGAAATGATTTTCGCACAACTATCCCTTGTTGTTTTGTCCGTTGATTTTCCTACAACTTCTCCAAGGCAAGAAATAAATTATACGTCGTAATTTATATTTCATGTTGGTGCATATAAATTCTTAGAATTGAACACAAATATGAGAGATTCCAAGCCTTTACTGTTTTTATTTATGTTTTCTTTGGATTTGAGGTATAGTTGATAACTTCATACAGTACTACAGCAACAAAAAGGTTTTAAACTTTGAAAAAAAGTAAACAAGTATATGGATCAAATTTTCCTTCATTTTTTCAGCAAACGGGAGAATTCATAAAAGGAATGCAAAAATAAATCATGAGTGAAAACGAAATGCCTGTTATATAAGTCATTGTCACATAGCTACACTCTTTGTGCCGATTCACAAAACTTTGTAATTATGATCAAAACCGTTTATATTATAAATCACTTTATAAAGATAATTTTTGCACAAAAAAAAAAACCCAATAAAATACGATATTGTTTAATCATTGAACTATATAAAAACGAAATGGTAGGAATTGATAAAAGCATTACGAACTATGGGAGGAATTCCTCCTCATTCTTGAGTGGTTGAGCATTGTTCATATTTATGCCCAACACATTTTTTGGAGTTATAAGAAACAACACATTTTTAGTCAGTCTTCCAGATAAGCAGAATACATAGCTATCGCTACTACTACTCCAAAAAAATTTTGGATTCAGCAGCTACTCAAGGACTTACACATTGTAAGTTCTGATACTTCTTTACTTCACTGTGATAACATTTCTGCCATGGCATTAGCAATTGATCCTGTATTGTACTCCAAGGCCAAGCATATTGAAACTGATTGTTATTTTGTGTGTAAAAGAGTTCAACAAGCCACTGTTTTGTTACATTTTGTAGCTTCTGCAGATATGTATGCAGACATTTTCACAAAAGAATTGTGTTCTCTTCAGTTTAGTGTTCATTGTTCCAATCTTATGCTCAGTTGTTCCCAGCATAAGCTTGAGGGAGAATGACAGAGTGTAAAGAATGCTTAGGCTGTGCATGTGTCAAGTGCAAAGAGTGGCCAGGTGTCGTTGTATCATTGGGAGTTTCTTGAGTTAGTTATGCTGTTGTATTCATATAAATAGTCTAAAGGATACGTAATCATGACCCAATTATTGAATGAAAGAAGCAGTTATGCAGCTTCTTCTTCTCTCTTCGATTCCTCTGGTTTCTTTGACTTCTCTCTCGTTTCAGTAGATTACTTCTCTGTTGACATATCATACGTTTATACCACATTTCAGATCCCACCAAGGCAAAGAAAAATCCCAATTAAGATGTGCTTGCATCTTTTGTTGCTCTTCCTCCTCGTCACTACTGCTGCAACATTTTCCGCAGCACAAGTCAACGATGCAACCACATTTCAGTCAATTGCAGATGGTGAGACCATAATCTCAGATGGTGGCACCTTTGAGCTTGGTTTTTCCAGTCCCGGTGCTTCAAATAAACGCTACGTGGGGATATGGTACAAGAAGATACCGGATATGACCGTTGTTTGGGTAGCAAACTGGGACTTTCCTCTCTCTGCTTCATCCGGTGTTCTGAAGGTCACCAACCCTGGGATTCTTGTCCTTGTCGACCAGAACAACACAGTTTGGTCCTCCAACACATCAATACCTACACAGAATCCAGTGGCACGGCTTTTGGATTCGGGAAATCTTCTTGTGATAGATGGTAATGATCACAACGTTGTCCCGGAGAATTTTCTGTGGCAGAGTTTTGATTACCCGGGTGATACGCTCCTTCCTGGTGCTTTGAAATTATTAATGGAATAGCTCAAGGGATCCTCTATCTTCATCAAGATTCTAGACTCAGAGGTATCCATAGAGATCTCAAAGCAAGTAACATTTTATTAGGCAGTGAATTTAACCTGAAAATCTGAGACTTTGGCATGGCTAGAAGCTTTGGATGAAATGAAACGAAAGCATAAATGAAGAAAGTGGTCGGAACATAGCAAGTATCCTAAAACACAGTTGTATGACTTTTTTTTTTTTGAAGAATTTTCGAAAACACTAACAGAAAGTCTAGATTCTTTGCATATAAAAACATTTTTTGATACATTGGTTTGCAGCGGCTACATGTTCCCACAATATGCAATTGATGGTTTCTACTCTATAAAGTCTGACATCTATAACTTTGGTGTTTTGGTGCTAGAGATAGTGAGTGGGAGCAAAAATAGAGGATTCTCTCATCCAAACCACAAACTCAACCTTCGTGGACATGCGAGTGTGACAACGTCAAATGCCAAGTTAAAACTTTTTATCGCTTGATTATGCTACTTCTACTAAGTAGACTAGTTTTCGTGTTTTAGGCATGGATTCTACCCACGGAAGGTAGGCCTCTCGAACTTTTTGATACATTGGTAGAGGACTCACATCCCTCTGCATTAAGTTGTACAAACGATTCATGCGGGTCTTTTGTGTGTGCAGTGGAATCCAGAAGACAGGCCGAGCATGTCAGCTGCAGTTCTTCTAATGTTGGGAGGTGAAGGTGCATTGCCTCCACCTCTAAAGCCTGGTTTTTACATTGAAGGGGATCTGATTGAACTTGAAGGTGTCTAAAGCATGCTCGGCTAATGAAATAACTATTTCCCTACTGAAGGCTCGATAAAATATTGGAAATGATTTCTGCACACTTATCCCTCGTTATTTCTTACAACTTCTTCAAGGCAAAAAATAAATTGTATGTTGTAACTTATATTTCATGTTGGTGCATATATCCTTTTAGAATTGAACACAAATATGAGAGATTCCAAGCCTCTAATGTTCTTATTTATGTTTTCTTTGGATTTGAGGTGTAGTTCAGAACTCTATATAAATCATGTAAAAAATGGATTCGATTCCACGTTACTTTACTTTAGATTAAAGTAAGGTTTGAAATTGGCACTGTTCAAATAAACAGTGTTTTGCAGTGAATTTCATTCTATTTACAACTCTGCCACTATTTTGTTTGTTGATAAAAATGCCCACAATTTTGTCCGCAGGGTTTGGGACGGATTGGTAATCGGGTTAGAGAGAGAGGGAGAGGGAGACAAATCTGTCATTGGGTATTTACGGGCTTGCCATTCTGAACCAAGCACACGCGTCTATCATCGTGCGTTTTGCTTCGATCGTCTCTGTCTTTCAGATTCTGCACCTCTCTCAACCCTCACCGTCTTCACCTTCTCCGTAAAACCCAGCGGCCGAGAGGCCTGAGTCCACATCGCAACTCGCCACTCCGGCGGCCTCAATATCAGCAAGGATGAAGTGATCGTCGGCGCCGCGGCCTGAGTTCGAGCGGAGTTCGGTCTGCTTGGCGAAGATGGTTCATAATTTCATCGAAGAAAGCAACGAGAAGCAGCCTCCGCCGAAATGTGAACGGAACCGCTGCAATTGCTTTCACAGCAACAGCAATGACAGCTCCGACGACGAGCTCGATATATTCGGTGGAGTTTTCGGTGATTCAATCTCCTCCGGTTCGTTCGGTGGCTACGCCTCCGATATTCTTAAGGTACAAAATTATAAATAAACGTTGCTTTGATTGCACTTTTTGATTAGTAAATTGTTTTTGCATTTTCTCACGGTTTCTTGGCAACCAAACACAGAATATGAATATGAATATGGATGATTGATTGTTTACTTAATTATTGTTTAGTCAGAGTCTGATTCCATGCGTGAGCGTCTCGGAGAGAAACCTCCTGGCCGATACGGCAAGGATCGTCGAAGCAAACAAGAATCTCAAACAAAAAGACGATTTGAGGAAGATGGTCACCGACGGACTGCAATCCCTCGGCTATGATTCCTTCACCTGCAAATCCAAATGGGAGAAATTGTCATCTTTCCCTACCGGTAATTAATAATCCCATCCCACACGTTCTCAGCATCCAAACAGATTCAAGAAAAAAATTCAAAGTAAAAACAAAATTAAATTTGGTTGTGGCTTTTGGATTTACGTGTTGGTGATGTCATCCGTTTTGGCCTGTGAGTATCTTCTTATCTTAACTCTCACTCTGCAGTCGAATTAGAGTAATGGCATTGTTAGTGGTTTATCGGGCATATTTGGTGTTTGTAGAGTATGGGAAAACTTTCATCGAGTTGTTTTGATATTGAAAAAGTAAACACAAACCTAGGAGATTAACTACATGAAAGTACATTATTTGACTAACCATTGTAGTTTTTTTATAGTCTATTGAGGATGAGATTCTTTATGGGAAATTACTTATCACATTGACATATTTTGCCTCAGAAAAGAAGACAAAGGATAAGCACAAAAGTAAACATCACAAAGGCGATCGCCTCTCGGTAAGCTTTCTTATCTCCAATCATGAATAAATAGTTGGTGTTTGAAGTACTCTCATCTATGAGCTGTATATAATATGGATTTTATATGTACCTATAAATCCTTACAGAAATAAGAAGACAAAGGGTCGAACTCCTTGCAACAATTCTTTACCAAAAAAAAAAAAAAAAAAAAAAATGTCAACCTGTCATTACATTTAATGTTACAAGTGCTTGAAATATGTTAGCAGAAGTCCTCCATACTTTGAGTAATTCACCTCCTCTGAGTTACTGAAGAAGTGACGCAATCACATAATGTTAGGCTAAAGTTTGCAGAGATTCTCTAAAGTCGGCAAAAATTTGATTTCTATTATTTATACCTCTTTGTTATTATTGGTAATCTGTTTTAGCTTCAGATAAAAGAGCATCAAAAGTTTATATTGTTTAATGGAGTATACAGAAAATATGGGAACTGAGAGAGCGGCAACGGATAGTTTCCATGGATACCTACCAGAACTTGAATCAATGGCAATGTATAAATTGTATGGATTTCGCGCCTATTTTAATCTTCGTTAACGAAATTAGCGTTTAAGTTGAATAATTCGTAGTCTTTTGATATTGGAAATTAGGCTCTGATTTCTCAGTCCTATGCTTCTTGACCATCCATGATTTAATTACGATAGGCACGAAACTAAAATGGGGTTCAAGCGTGCATTATTTATGATGATGATGTACAATCACAGCGAGCCCACAACGGATTTAATTAAAATAGATATCTCTCATGCTTTATTATGGTGCTTTACTAATCATGTTTAATTGCCTTTGGACTTGTGCAAGTTACCTATAAAGAAATGAAAAACAAAGAACAAAGGCAAGAACCAGAGGCACCAAAAGAATTCACTTCTCTCTCTCTCTCTTGCCATCTTCTCTGTATTTTGGCTGCTTCTCTCTCCTGCACTCCCTTTTTTACTCTTGGTTCTGTGGTTTTGGGAAATGATTGATGGGTTTGCAGTTCATTTTACGATTTCTAGAGTATTTGCTGTTTATTTTGGGGGTTTACACTAGAATTGAGGAAGCAATAGAATATTTTCAGTTTAGTTTTTTTATTTTATTTTATTTTAGAGGTTTTTCTACTGTTTAGTTTGTGGGTTTTGTCTAATTTTTGTGGTCTGCTTTATAGATTGGTCTCTTTGGAAGCTTCTTTCCAGCCTTGACCTTCTTTTTGCCTGGTGCCTTCTCATTGAGTATTGGAGGAGCATTAAAACACAGGTGTGTGTGTTTTGTCGACCTAAGAAATGAACGACATAAAAACATCCGTCTTTGTATTTTTTTGGGGCATTTTGATATAGGCGCTTCGTTTTTTAGCTTTTTAGATTAAATATACACTTCTTTTGAAAATTTGATCAAACATTTTCCTAAAATTTTGGTTGTTAATTTCAGTTTTTCACGTAAGTTCAATTTTGTTTAGAATTTTAGTTTTTCATGACTTCTCCTGGACATTTCGTTTTCTTTTTTTTTCTTTTCCTATTATCCCTATATTTATGCATTTATTATCCATCTCTATGCATTTTTTTTATTGTTTGTTATCATTTTTACTTTTTTTGTGAATATAGTTGAATATTTATAAAAAAAAATTGTCATATTTTATTATTTAGAAGACCCAACACATAATAAAGATTTGTTTGATTATATAGCTACGTCTAGTTACCTATAATATGGACTCATTTGGTTTTATAGTGGATTTGATTTTTTGTATTTCTTGGTACATTTGGAATGTAAATGTACCAAAAAGGGTTATCTAATGGAGACATTTGGTTTTGTGGTACATTTGGGATTTGTTGTTCATTTGGTCTTTTGGTACATTTGGAATCTAAACGTACGAAAAGGGTTACCTGACAATGGGCACATTTGGTTTTATGGTACATTTGGTTTCTCTGTACATTTGAAATCTAAACGTACCAAAGGGGTTACATAACAATAGGTACATTTGGTTTTATGGTACATTTGAATTTTGGTACATTTGGTTTCTCGGTACATTTGAAATATAAATGTGCCAAAAGTCGATACTTTTGTTCTTAAATGTATCATAAGTTTTAAGTATATTTTTTATATATCTATACGTGAAAAAAAATATGTATTGAAGACTTTTTATTGAGACATTTTTAATAGAAAGAGTTTTTTTTTTTTAAATACTGATAATAAGGAAATGAGGAATTAGTTAATTAATTTTTTTATTTTATTTTATTAAAAAAATATCATTTAATGCGTAGAAGGGGATTCGAAATTAAATTCCTATATTATAGGCAATTAGTTGCTAAGCTACCTTATGCCTCTATATAAATGCATTTAAATTAATGACATGGAAATTAAATAAAAAGAAAATTATTGAGCTGGCAATTGATCAAAACACCTTAATCAAATCTTTAAAAGGGATGAATGTTTAATCTAACAACTATAGAAAAGATGTAGGGCATTCTAATTTTCCCTATTTTTTTTGTGGTTTTTCTAACCCATCAATTTTTTTGAGTCAACCAAATAGTCCCAAATTGCAACTTATGTTCTGAGGTATTATTGTCTAAAATTAACTATGCATGTATATTTTATGTTTGTGCGTGTGCACACCTCCGCATGGTGTTAATATCTGTGGGTCATCTATGTATATGTAGACATATCGATGTGTGTATATGTGGAATGCAACATATCGGATTTAGGTTATACTGTGCCTAGTTTTATTGTCTGTTATTATCTGCGCTATCACTATGCCATTTCTATGCAGGCTCTGAAAGTTATTCATGAGCTTTATAAGCACTTTCCATAATTTAAGCCGTCTGTTTTGGGTTCTTTTTCATTAGGTCTTTACCTACTGATTAATGGAGAAACGAGGACCATGCCACTGATTTGGGTTCTTTTTCTAATTTTCTGATTTTGGGGTTTTGCAGGGAGTACTGATGTACTGATTTTCTCGGATTTTTTTTGTCCTTGCAGGATTTTTGGTCTTTGAAATGGGTACATGTTGTTTTTAATGTTTCAATTCTAGTGTGTTCCGTTCTTCATTGCTTCGTGATTCTCATTTTTCAGTGTTGAGTGATGGAAATTTGTTAAAGTAGTTGTAGTTTTTTTGAGAAAGTTGGCATTTTTAGTTATATTTTCTGTTTATTCCCAAATGTAAGACTAGAAAATAATTGAAATGATGGTTTTTTAAAAACTCCTAATAATTTTTTTTTCTGGGACTTAAAAGCATCTTTTCTGGCTTGGTTACAAGGGTTATGTTCTCTTCAATTGGTTCACCTAATTTTTATTAGATTTAAGTTTTGTCCTTTAAGTTTTGTCTTTTAAGTTATGTATTACGTCCTGTAATGAGAGATTTCTGTTGGCCTTTTGGATTTTGGCATGGGAAAGTCACTTATTTGTCTAATTAGATTGCATATGCCTTCGATTCTTTATTTAATTCTTCTGTTTGCGTTTGGGTGTGATGATCTAAATTTCATATGTTTGGAATTATTCACTTAACACCAATTTGTTACTTTCAGGTCTCCACCCCACATTTCACAAGTTCAAATTCCATAGAAGTCGGTTCTGCAGATTGCGTCTGCAATTAGATCAGAGATCAACTGCTCTTTTGTTATCCTGCGGAAGATTGCTTTTGGGAAGGATCTGAAGCAGTTCCTCTCTGTATGTTTACTCGCTATATGTTTATTGCCATGTGGCTCTGTCTCTTCTAACTGATGGTGTTGATATTACACTGTAATTCATGATGATGATTTAATTGTTTCTTGATTTGTACTTGTTTGTAAATAATGTGGCATATATGAATTGCAATCTGTGTTTGTATGAAAGGGATGGCATATCATGTTGCTGACTTAATTGTTTATGTTTTTCTTATTTGCGAATGGTGTTATGATCAATTAGGTGATTGCTGACCTGTGACTTTGTTTGGATCAAATTTTGTGAGCATTAAATTGGATTGTTTGCACTTGGTTTGATGTTTTTTTGGTTGACAATGCAGGGATACGAGAAACAAGGAGGATGACACTTATAACTGCCCCTCCCCATCGGCCGTCTTCAAATTTGGATCACAAGAAGGGAGCAACATAGGTGTTGTCCTTCTTCATTTATATATGGTTAGTGCAAATAATTGGACAAAAGAGCCAAACAAACCCTTTTCTCTCAAATGGAGGCGATGATGTGGTCAACGGCCACCAGCCCCAACTCAAGAGTTTGGCCTTCATATAATTGGATTATAGTATAATTTTATTTTGCTTCATTTCTTTTTTCTTTATATAAGTGCAATATGAAAGGGATGGCATATCATGTCGCTGACTTAATTGTTTATGTTTGTCATATTTGTGAATAGTTTTATGATCGATTAGGTGATTGCAAAACTAGAACTTGAAAAACTAACACATGCATATAATTTTTGTGAAGGAACTGCGATCCAGTGGCTGGATAGAAGAAAAGGACAACGCATGCTCTCTCTCTCTCTCTCTCTCTCTCTCTCTCTCTCAGTGGCTCTGTGTTCCTCTCCCCCCAAACCAAATGGCTTCGGCTTTGATCTGATCAAACCCACCTCCAAAACCCTTCCTTGATCACCATCTTCAGCAACCCAATTCGGAGCCTGCTCGGATTGGGACCTCTTGGAGATTTGGAGCTCCAGGTGAGATAATTTCCCCCAAATTTTTCCCAAATTGTATTCAATTTATGTTGCTCCCTTTCATTTTCCATTTTAATTTGGAATTGGTTGATATTTTAGGCTGGTATCGTATGTATAACCAGAACAATTTTTGTGTTGGATTGGGGACAAATTATCCAGCATTATTAGCTATTTGGTCCCTGTGTATTTGTAATCTGAATAATATGAATTAGGGTTTTTCTGTTAGTGTCCTATTAGTGAAGAAAGATAAGCCTCTTTGCCTTTTTTTTTTTTTTTTTTTTTTTTCTTCTTCTTCTGGTTTTCAAATTTGGGATTTTACTGGGATTTATCATCTGGGTATCCTTTAAATTTGTTGGGTTTTTGAGAAAATTAGTGTGTATTGTTGATTAAGTGGTTTACTTGGTTATAGTTCTAAATTGGTTCGAATTAGGGTTTTTGAAGTTTGTTGCTTGCTTGGTTCGTTGTTTGGAAAATGGAGACACTGACTTTTGTTTTATTGCATTTATGGAATACAAGGAAAATTTCTGGGTTATGTTCATCAAGGGTCATTTGAATTTTATAATTCCCATTTTTTTCTTTTTTTGTTTGCTTTTTTTAGGCAAGCAGAATGATGTAAATCCATGGCGATTTGCAGTGGCTTTGAAGGGTTGGACTTGCTCTTATAAAGTTCTGGAAGACAAACTGCTTTGGAGCCAGCAGCACTCAGCAGCCAGAGCAGCAGTGTCTCTCTTCCTCATCGCAAAATGGGTGTTTTCAGGGTGAGCCGCAATGCTCTTAATTTCAAGTAATGGGTTTGTGTTACTGTGCAGATCTGGCTAACTTTGCATTTAGTTTCTTGGAATTGTTATTTTTTTTTTTTGCAATTATATATTTGTAATGCTTTTATGTTTGTTGTTCTGTGCTGGGAAATTGGAAAGCTCTGGAAATAATATAGTTCTTGGGCTAATGTGAAGATTTTGTGTTGAATATTTTGATTCCTTTTTTCTATTTGCACTTAGAAAAACAGAGGATTGTGGTTAATTATTGTGCTATGAAGCTTCTATTTTTTCTTTTTATGCCCAAGATTGATTTTTTTCTCTCCGCTGTTGAAAAGTAGAACTCTCTCTATCTCTAAAAAATATGATCCAGTGTAATTTTTACCATATGTTGAACCTTAGGACTTCTTTTCATGCCTGTCCTCCTTCTAAGTCAACTGAGGATTCAAATCCAACGGGTCCAGCTCAAGATATAGATAAAACAATTCCAACTCTTAAAAAGGTATAATTTGTTAATCCCCTTTCCTTGGAGTTAATTTTTAGTGATGTGTTTTTAATAGAATTACAGATTTGAGTAGTGAGATTTTCAATGGTGTTATTTTTTTAACAGTTTATAATACTATTCGTAAAATTTAGTCAGAATTTTTTTGAACAACTATAATATCGTTTGATTTCAATTTGTAATTACTTTTGTTAAATTTAAGCTTAATTATGTTAGTAAATCTTTATACCTTATGTCCAAATACGTATACAATATGGTATATGATACATATACAGTACTGTGTATTTGTAGTTTTTATAACGTTACTGAGCATTTTCAATGTATGCTATTTTGTGTGTAGGGAATGAAAAGTGCATTCTTCACAAAGGCAAAATAGAGAACAGATTATACGTTATATGAAAAGAAGAGGTTAGTTTGATTGTCATTGCTTTTTTCATATGGTTAACTTCTAAGTTACTTGGCTTACGTCTAATTTAATTGTTTGCTTGCCCAAGTTAAAGTCATTCGTTTTATTAATACTGGTGAACAAAATCAACCTGAGTTAATGTTAAAACAATATCAAAATTTCCATTAGTCTTGATTGTCTTAACCCTTTTCTTTTCCTTTTTTACCAAAATTTCATGAAATTTTTGCACAAGTTTTTTTTTTTACAGAAATTAAGTTGATTTACTATTTTACTGTCTCTGGGTAGAATTTTCTTACTCGTTGTTCAAAATTAGTATTGCAAATTTTAAGTGTTGGAACAGACCCAAATTAAACCTATAATAGAACCAATTTAAACTTATATTAAAGTGTTCTTCAGCTGCAAATGTGGGTGTGGCCATCTTTCAAGATATGTTCCCACCCCATCTCTTGGTGCAAACAAATTTATATTAATACAAAAAAAAAAAAAATGTCGTTTGTATCAAAAGAAAAAAGAGGAGATTTTTTTTAACATTTTTCAACTTTTAGAAGACAAAAACTAAGAACAAAATTGGTCTAGAACAAAGGATTTTACATTAGTATATCCATAATTGAAGGATTTAAGCCCCTTCCATACAGTGATTTTTCTACAAAGACTTGGTCCGTTTGGCAGCTATTAAACAATATGTGAAGGTTGAATAGTTGACTTAGTTGACTTGCGAGCAGGTGAGAATATAATGTATTAAATTAGAGTAGAACTACCCTGATAACCCTAAGTTTTATACAAACATTTAGGGGGCGTTTGTTGCGCCGGACTATCTCGGACTGGATTAGCTTCAAGGACTAAGCTGGACTGGCTTAGACTAGACTAAATTGGACTAACTTAGTGAAGCGTTTGGTGCAGTATTGGACTAAGAAGCTGGATAATAACAAATTCTAATATTATATTATTTAATATATAAATTATTAATATTTTATGATGATCTTATCTTTTTCTTCATCTTTTTCTACCATTTCCGTCCCACTCTTTTCCTCTTCTCTCATCGTCCCACCCTCTCCCTCTTTTTTTCCTCTTAGACCTCTCAATTCATGTCTCTTTCTCCTTCCTGGTCAAACTCCTTATTGATTCCAATCTCTATTTCTCTGTCCTCCCTCCCTCCCTCTCTAGCAATGCGTTGTTCGAATGGAACCTCACGGCTCCAATTTTCCCGACGAGTTGCAGGTTTCCCGATGTGTTTTTCAGCCAACCCTCGTTAAATTGGATGAATTTAGCACTGCCAAAAAATTCATCACCATCCCTAGACCGAGATCTTAGCTTTCAATGCTCGAATCTGTCATGGATTTGAAGAAGCCCAAACAGGCCGAGACTTCCAGGCCATTTTCCGGCCACATTCGACCACATTTTGGCCTCGATTCAGGTAAAATCGTAATCTTGTCACTCCCAGCTTCAATTTGGTATATTTTATATGAAAGTTGGTTGTGAAATGGATCTGAAAGAGAGTCGGAAAGTTAATGATTGATCTAGGTGACCAGAGATGATGAGGAGTCTGTCGAGAGTGGTCGTTGAGCATGATGAGGACGAGAAAGAGAAAATAGTCTTAGCTAGTCCCATGGTTATTGGGTGGTCTCGCTAAGACCTCTTAGTGAAGGGTTTTGTCCATGCTAGTCCCCTTTAGTCTCATTAATGTTAGTCCCAGCATGGAACAAACACAGTATTGGACTAATAACTAGTCCAGTCCAGTCCAGTCCAACTTAGTGAGGGCAAACAAACGCCCCCTTAAGGGGTTAAATTGGAATGTACCTTGCAGAAACTTCAAAGAAATAAAGTTTATGTAGAAAGAAAAGGACGTGTATACCTAACGGAGTAAAAATATGATGACGGTGTTCAAGGTAATTTGGATTATATTTGCTTTTTGTATTGCATTTGCTTTCTTAAATTGAGAGTTATTATAATCTAAATAGAGCTGACTTGAATGGCCATTTTTTCTGTGTTGTGTTTGCTTTCTTACATTAATTCCTTTTTGTGGATAAATGTAATTTGGTTTTGTAGGTCAAGGTTTTTCAGCAAGAAAATTAAGCTGCAAATTGGTTTGAGGTACGAATGCTTCCACTTATTGAGGGTGTTGAATTCACCTTTGGTTTTAGTGTATTGTGGGTTTGAATGTCATTTTGTGTAATGTAATATTGATTTACTTGTAATTTTGTGCATTTTAAGTGATTATATGGGTTTTGAGAAGTGAGGGAATGATTTGGCAGGTTTTGTACAGAATAGGAAGAATTTAGGAGGAGTTTCAAAATGGAGGGGTTAATAGGGAGGTTGGGAAGTAAATGGGAGGAAAGAACAAGGATAATGTGTCAGTTAAAGAAAGTTTTTATTATTTGTTTGAAATTAGATGTTTCATTAGTGGCTGATTTGCAAAACCATTTATATTGAAGATTTCCAAAGGCAGTATTTGCTTGCAGCTTGGGGTTTCATGGATACCATCACCGCTATCATAATGTCTGTGTTGATACGTTGTTAAGTTCCTAAGGAAGGCTTTGAAATCAAATTTTTTTCATACTTTAAGACTATTGATTAATTGATACAGAGTGAAGTTTGACTTTTTTTTTTTCAACGGTGTCTGTCTTCTTGCCCGTAAAAGAATTGGGAATGTGTTTTTCTCTGTTATTCTGTATTAGTTTTACATTCTAGGTTGACTCAACTAATATGGTTTCTTCTGAGTTAAATTTTTAAACTCTTAAACTTTATTTGTTTTAAACAGTTTCTGTCTTCTTGCCTGCAAAAGAGAACTAAGAATGTGTTTTTTGCTGTTATTCTGTATTAATTTTACATTCTAGGTTATTTAACTAATATCGTTTCTTCTGAATTAAAACTGTTAAATTTGTAGAGTGTTTTTTTTCATATTTGTTTTCTCTTCAGTTGTTTTGGGTGGGTTTTTTTAATGATCTTTATGCGATGTTTTTGTGTGTGGGTACTTAAATTCCTGTTTTGTGTTTTTATTTTGATCGCAGTTGCCAAAAACTGAATTTTTTGTTGTTGTAAATGTATATATATAAAATATCACTGTTTGGAGTGACTCGAATTCATTTTAAATTTTGTTAAATTCATTGATTATCAGATGACATAGTTTATTATATGCTGTATATGATTTGAGTGATTTTATTAATTATAATTTTTCATGAACACAGTAAGGACTTGGATCACTCTGGTTGTCTCAAATTATTGCAGTGTCATTAGAGAGCACGAGGTCAGTCTCCCCTTTGGTTATTTTAGTTTGTTTGATTTGGATTTTGAGTGTTATATGTTTTGTTTTGTTCCTGAGAAAGTCTAGGAAAATGGGGGTGTAAGGGTGTAAATTTAAACTATGGATTACGGGTTTACATTTTTAGGGTCTTTAACTCTGGATAAAAAAGGGTTGATCACGTTAGAGGGGAATTTCAAGTTCAATTACTATGACAAAATGATTAATAAGTTTGCTTACCTTGGAGTGAGTTGAATTCATTTTTGTTAAATTTATTGATTATCAAATGGTGTACTACTGTGGTATGATTTGAGCTCTTCCCTTGGGCTTGAGTAGGGTTCTGATACCAATGTTAGAACCCTACTTTACGTCTTCCACAATTGCACAGAGATGGGATAATAGAACAACAATACAAACAATCAATATTTCATTAACTGCCTTTCCTCTCTTACAATGTACTATTTATACTAATACTCAACTCTAACTGTCAGCACAAGATGATGCCATCTGGCATCCTAACAGGTAGGAACACATTTACTTGCTTTGCTTGCAAAATATAGTTCTTGATACATTGCTTTGCACTGGTTACATTACATGTCCCCATAATATGTTGTCAATGGGTTCAACTAGATAAAATCTGACATCTATAGCTTTGGTGTTATGGTGCTCGAGATAGTGAATGAGAAGAGAAACAAAGGATTTTCTCATCCAAGCCACAACCTCAACCTGCTAGGACATGTAAGTGCTAGCTGTCAAGTTGATAATTTTTCGTTGAATTATGCTAGAGGGACTATATTCTGACTACATTAGCTAATGATATACAAGGTGTGACAGTGACTTCTCTATTAACATCTGGTGACGATAACTCATGTAAAAAATGGATTCAATTCCGCTTAAAAATCTAAAATGTGGTTCGTCTAGCATTATTGTTTATATGTACTCGATTCTTTATACTTCTATTTATTCAGTACGATTGGTGGTTGTTTTTAGGCATGAAGTTTACACACAGAAGGCAAGTCCATTGAACTGCTCGATACATCAGTAGGAAACTTCAGTAATCCACATGACTTTTTGCGGTTGATCCATGTGCCTTTTATGCTTGCAGCGAAATCCGGCCGCAATTCTGATGTTTAGTGGTGAAAGTGCATTGTCTCAACCTCAAAAACCTGTTCTTTTTAGCGAAAGGGATCTAGAGGACCTCAAAGTCGATCCTTGTGCAAACAAGGCTAGAGCATTTTCAGCTAATGAAGTCACTTTTACAGTACTCGAGTTTGAAGTTTGAATTAGAGAGATTAAATAGTTATCGTTTATAGATTTCAATTGGATTATATTATACATTTGAGCTATTGTGATTCAGATTCGACAGCTTTACTGTACGTTCTAATGTTTACTACAATACAGGATTGAACATTTTGTTTTGGTACAACTTAGCCAAAAAACAACCAACAACATGAAAGCAACTGAGGCAACTGACAGCAATGGAAACAAGGTTGCAAAAAACAACCACAATCAACAACCAAGAACAACCCAAAGCAGAAGCAAAAACAAATAAGAGAAACAGAGAGACTTCGAGAAAGCAAAATTTCTACAAAGAAATTCGGCAGGGAACAGCAGACACAATGGCATATAAAAAAGGCAGTAACATCCCTGGAATCATTCTGAAAAATATTGACTTTGCTATAAAAAAAACTTCACGCAAAGAGAGAGAGAGATATATACAAAGGGACATACAACCGGTTACAAGGCATATTCTCTCCCATCTAAGATGCTTTTATTTGATACTCTGTTTTTGGCATTTGTGTATTCAAGTCAAATGTGGGGGCTCCTCTCTTCGTCTAATTTTTCCAACAATAATGCTACTATATGTTAGTTTATATATTTTGCTAAGACAATATCATTCTTGGACCGAGTCCGATGGCTACTTCCGATAATTTCCTCATTTTCATGCTGGAGAACAGTTAGTCTTCCGTTGCAGCTTGGTAATTTGTCTTCCCATGTGCCCAATTATTCAACAATATTGAAGTAAAAAATGACAGAAAAAATGCGAAATCATACATGTAAGAAGGGCGTAGAGGGACAATTTGTATTCCCATGAATTTAATGAAAAATCCATTGAAAGCTTCAACTAAGATGTGCTTGCTCTTCTTCTACTCTTCTTTGCTGCTCATCTTCGCAGCAGTATTCTCCATAGCTGATGACGCCACGAGCACATTTCAGTCCATTAGAGACGGTGAGACTGTAGTTTCAACCGGCGGTACGTTTGAGCTAGGATTTTGCAGTCCTGATGCTTCTAATAGACGGTACGTGGGGATATGGTACAAGCACATATCTGTTACAACCATTGTATGGGTTGCCAACAGAGACAAGCCCCTCGCTGATTTGTCCGGCGTTCTGAAGGTCACCAACCCCGGAATTCTTGTCCTCAACCACAACATGAGCACAGTTTGGTCCTCCAACACATCAAGAACTGCACAGAATCCAGTGGCACGTCTTTTGGATTCGGGTAATCTTGTCATGATAGATGGGAGTGATGATGACTCTGAGAACTTTCTGTGGCAAAGTTTTGATTACCCTGGCGATACATGCTTACCAGGTATGAAGATTGGTAGGAACACAGTTACAGGCTTAAATAGCCATCTTAGATCGTGGAAAAGTCCTCAGGATCCTTCTCAAGGCGATTATACATCTCAACTTGGTCCCAAAGGATATGCAGAATTATTTGTGAGGGAAGGTTCGGTCATTAAATTTCGTTCTGGACCATGGACTGGAGTCCGGTTCAGTGGAAACCCTCAGTTAAATCCAAACCCTATATTCACATTCGGTCTTGTTTCTGAGCCTGATGAAATGTACTACAGTTACAAGCTTCACAACAGCTCAATCTTTTCGAGGTTGGTGTTAACTTCAGATGGATTTGTGCAGCGCTACATATGGATTGATAGAACCGAAGGTTGGGTTCTTTACCAAACAGCCCAAATTGATAACTGTGAGAACTATGCATTCTGTGGTGTATATGGTGCATGTAGCATTGAAAAGTCCCCGGCTTGTAGCTGTTTGAAAGGATTTACACCAAAGTTTCCGAAAGAATGGGATTTGGTAGATTGGTCTAATGGTTGTGTGAGAAAAACTTCTCTAAATTGCACTGGAGACGTGTTCCAAAAGTACTCGGGGTTGAAATTGCCTAGCACAGAACAATCCTGGTTTAACAGAAGTATGAACCTCAAGGAATGTGAGAAGGTGTGCATGAAGAACTGCTCCTGCACGGCTTATACAAATTTGGATATCCGGGATGGAGGAACTGGGTGCTTGCTGTGGTACGGTGATCTAATTGATATAAGATCCTTTGCTGAAACCCAGCAAGATATTTATATACGAATGGCCGCAGCAGAACAAGGTATGTAAAAAACACTTGTTGGTGACTATGCATTTAGTCATAATCATATGCTCGAAACAAAGTCAAGACATAACGAAGTGAAACATTGTACTAATTCTAACAGTTTTAACTTTGAATTTTGACACAATTAGCAATATCTTCTTTTAGAATTGTCTCACAAACTAGAAACTATTAGCCGGATGATAGACATTATACAGTTTTTATTGATTTATTTATTACTCTCCGACTCATAGATTTTATGTCTTCAAAAATATCATTCGTAGATTATGAAGACGATACAAAGATCAACGCTAAATACTCTGAATCCAATGCAAAGAAAATGAGAATCATAATAAGCACTATTGTGTTGTCTACCGGACTGCTGATCCTCAGCCTTGCCCTGCTGTTTTATGTTTGGAAGAAGCAGCACCAAAGAGGTGGTAAGTTGGTCGTACTATTCTGCCCCTCTTGTTTCCAAACTACATAGTTCAGTTGTATATGGAATTTTTTTTCACCCGTCACTATGTCTTTGCAGGAAAACTGGTATGCAGCCAAAAGGAGGATCTGGAATTACCATTATTTGACTTGATGACTGTAGTTTCTGCAACCAGTAACTTTTCACTTAAAAACAAACTTGGTGAAGGTGGTTTCGGATCTGTATTTAAGGTAAAACTAGATAGTCCTTAACTGTTTCCAAGTTGCATAAATACATGTAGTTCTGGTCATAATATGGAATGATGGATATAAGTAGTGTGCAAACTACAAAACATGAATCTTGGTCATAACATACGCTGATGGATTTCAGGGTACGATGAAAGACGGACAAGAAATAGCAGTGAAAAGGCTTTCAAAAAGTTCTAGACAAGGACTCGACGAGTTCAAGAATGAAGTTACACATATTGCCAAACTTCAGCATAGGAATCTAGTGAAGCTTCTTGGATGCTGCATTCAAGAAGACGAGATGATACTGATCTATGAGTTCATGCCTAACAAGAGCTTAGACTTCTTTATTTTTGGTTTGACCACTCAAAAACCTTACATTTAGTTCAATTAATCCGCTTATGCTAGCATGATGCATTTTTTTGACAATTATGAACTACAATATTTTGCAGATCAAAGAAAAAGGATGTTATTAGACTGGCGGAAGCGCTTTGAAATTATTAATGGGATAGCTCGAGGGCTCCTCTATCTTCATCAAGATTCTAGACTGAGAGTTATCCATAGAGATCTCAAAGCAAGTAACGTTTTATTAGGCAGTGATTTTAACCCAAAAATCTCAGACTTTGGCCTGGCTAGAAGCTTTGGAGGAAATAAAACAAAAGCAAAAACGAAGAAAGTGGTCGGAACATAGTAAGTATCCTAAAACACAATTGTATGACTTTTTTTTATTTAAGAATTTTCGAAAACACTAATAGAAAGTCTAGATTCTTTACGTATAAAAATGTTTTTTGACACATTGGTTTACAGTGGTTACATGTCCCCAGAATATGCAATTGATGGTTTCTACTCTATAAAGTCCGACGTCTATAGCTTTGGTGTTTTGGTGCTAGAGATGGTGAGTGGGAGCAAAAATAGAGGATTCTCTCATCCTGACCACAACCTCAACCTTCTGGGACATGTGAGTGAAAGCATCAAATGCCGAGTTAAAACTTCTTATTGCTTGATTCTGCTACTTCTACTTAGACTAGTTTTTGTGTTTTAGGCATGGACGCTACACACGGAAAGCAGGCCTCTCGAACTTCTTGATACATCGATAGAGGGCTCCATCACTCTGCATGAAGTTGTAAGAACGATTCATGTGGGTCTTTTGTGCGTGCAACGGAATCCAGAAGACAGGCCGATCATGTCAACTGTAGTTCTAATGTTGGGTGGTGAAGGTGCATTGCCTTCACCTCTAAAACCTGGTTTTTACAGTGAAAGGGATCTGACTGAACTCGAAGCTGCTCATTCTCCTAAAGCATGCTCGGCTAATGAAGTCACTATTTCACTACTCGAGGCTCGATAATATATTGGAAATGATTTATGCAAACCTATCCCTCATTATTTTATCTCCTGATTTTCGTACAACTTCTTCAAAGCAAGAAATAAATTATATGTCGAAATAAATTATATGTCGTAATTTTGTTTTGGTGCATATATCTTCTTAGAATTTGAACACAAATATGAGAGATTCCAAGCCTCTAATGTTCTTATTTATGTATTCTTTGGATTTGAGTTGTAGTTCATAACTTTATATAATTTATGTGAAAAATGGATTCGATTCAATATTACTGTAGTCTAAAGTAAGGATTGAAATTGCACTGTTCAAATGAACAGTCTTGAATTTCACTTTATTTACAAATCTGTCTTGGGGTATTT
Organism: Pyrus communis; assembly: GCF_041283825.1. Classification (NCBI taxonomy): domain Eukaryota; kingdom Viridiplantae; phylum Streptophyta; class Magnoliopsida; order Rosales; family Rosaceae; genus Pyrus; species Pyrus communis. The sequence continues at coordinate 9,106,280 of NC_142569.1, forward strand.
ACGGGCTTGCCATTCTCAGCCTCTCTATAACCCTCTCTTTCACTTTCTTTCAGACTGTGCATCTCTCTCAACCCTCACCGTCTTCACCTTCTCCGTAAAACCCAGAGGTCAAGAGGCCTGAGTCCACATCGTAACTCGCCACTCCGGCAGCCTCAATTCCATGAAACAACTACTAGCTCCTGGGCCTCCCTCTTCCTCTTCTCTGTAAACACCGAGGCGCCCCACCCCTCTCTCTCATCTCCCTTCGTTAGCTCTACGTACAACTCAAAACCTCGACAAAACACACCTCCCCTTCTACAAAAGCTCGACCCCCGACTCTCCTTCCAGCGATTCGACTCCTTCGTCGACTCCGAGTCGCTCAAGGACTCCGCCACCGATTCCCCAATCTTCCATGGCTCCGCCGTAGACGACGCTTTCGCCACTCAGCCGGCGTCGGAGGCCTTCTCCCCTCCGTCGATCTACGCCGAATCGAACGGCCAGGGCTTTGATGGAGGGTTTGGCGGGTCCGCCGATCCGATTTTGCCGGCTCTGTCGGAGATGTTGCCTGAGGAGGGCTTCGCTCTCAGAGAATGGAGGAGGTAGGGTCTCGAATTCTGATTGCTTTCGATTGAACTGATAGTTCTGTATAGCAATTAAATTTTGACTCTTTTGTGCAATTTAGTTGAAAGTTGTTGGTTTTGATTTGGCTTGATCTTTCTGTTGCTCAGAAATTGAGTGGAAAGTGAGCAAGACCAGATAGTTACCCAAGGAATTCTGAGACCCCACCAATTCCAGCAAACTTAAATGGCTGAGGTCCTTCTCTGACAAGATCCTGCTCCCACATAAGATTCGCACCAAAAGCACCGAAAAAGAAAATATACGTTGAAATGCTAAGTAAAAAAAGAATATCCAACCACCAAAACCACAACTATCGCTTCAGCATCCTATCTCCAACCGAATGGTTCAAATAATCGAAAATAACTTAAAAATTATCTCAAATCGAGAGTGAGGTCAAATGGCTCGTGGGCTTCATTGGACAAAAAGGGGACAAAAGGTCAACCGACTGGCCCAACTTAGCTAGCCTTGGATAGGATCAGAATTTTCATTATTCTTAGTGGTTATATCTGACAACATTGTATTTATTCTTGTCAGTTATTTCAGACGGGAATGGTAGGTCAAAATTTTAAATACAACTGATAGTTGACGTTAGTTACAGTTGGGTTCAATTTTTTTATTTTTTATTGTTTTTTTGGGCCAAATTTTTTTTTTTTTTTTTTTTTTTATGAATTTAAATTGTAGTTTTTATAAATAAGTTGTAGTTTTTAAATATAAGTTGTTTTTAAATTTAAATTGTTGTAGTTTTTAAATTTAAATAATAAATTATGTTTGATCCTTAGTCGGAGATGATTTTTTGTGGCAATGCTAAAACGAGCCATATAGCTTTTTGGTCGTCGGTTGGAGATGAAGGTAAATATAATTCTGTATTGTTCATTAAAATATTAATATCTTGAAGAGTGGCCAGCCTCCGGTTAGAGATGGCCTAAACCTCCTTGAACTCAGAAAATGTTTTTGTAGCCTGCGTTGTACAGCTGCTCGCAAGCAGCCAGAGATTTGCCATGAAAGGTGACGGTGGTGAAATTTGTGATTGATTCATTCCAATGCAAGTGATTCTCATTGCCTTCTTTTCTTTCATGTATTTAGACCATAGTATGAGGTAGAACTAAAAGTTACAAACTACTCTTCTCTACTCGAGCTGGAGGCAAAAAATTCAACCTGGACTAAAAACATGGGTCTGATGTCTAGAACTTCGCAAAAGAAATCCACGGCTGAACTACGATTTCTCCCTTTTAATCCCTTGACAGTCTCCTCCTAATTTATACTGTCACTTTGTGACTTGAAAATAACAAATGATTGGTATAATCTTCATAATTTTAGGAAAACTCGTCATTATAGTTTTCTAAAAATCTTCCAGTCTTCGAGTCTACTGTTAGTCAACTATGAAAGTGAGGAGACCCATGTATGGATTTGCTATTCTTAGCGATATAATCAGGGGCGGATCTATTAAGGGACCAGGGTGGTCCCAGGACCACCCGAAGCTCGGAAAAATGGCTGTGAGGATCTTCAAGGACCCATGTTAGTGATGCTGTACAAGTGATGTTGCACTAGTGATGTTGTGCAAGTGATGCTGCATAATGACTTGGCCAAAATGACGTCGTTTTGAGCCAAGTCATTAAAAAAATTTAAAACCTCACTCCCGTGAGAACCCTCACACGATAGAGCACTCAGCTCCTTCACACAATAGAGCAATCAGAACCTTCACTTTACCAATAATACCTAATTGTTTGCCGCTCAGCCTGCTCTTGTTCCTTACAACATCGATCAACTCTTTGCTGCACTCTAGTTTCTGTTCACCGTTGCACCGACGGGCGGGGCGACAATATTTCTGGTGAAAATCTGTAACCCTTTTGCATTTTTTCTTCGTGTAAAGCTTTGGTTTGGAGGCTAGCCGTTGGTCCTCTTCTTCTTGGTCGAAGAGGTTTGTACTCTCTTTGACTCTGTCCATTAAATAATTTTGCCATCCACTATCTGATATTAAATTATTTGTGGTGTTAGATATTTATATAATTTTACCATCCACTATCTGATATTAATTTATTTGTGGTGTTAGATATTTTGTTTAAGAAGTATTTTTATTTTTAATGTTTGGTGGTGAATTTGGTGATGAATTAAACTTTTAATGTTTCTTCGAAGTGATGGCAGTCTATTTGTGGCATGCTTGTCTTTGACATTCATAATATTAGAATCCCACAGGCACGGACCTAATTATAAATTTATAAATGAATCTGAATTCTCATTTTTCATATAATATTTTTGTAGTTTCATCAATTGATATAGATTTTTTTATTAATTGATATGTGTAGAAATTAGAAGTATAGAACGATATTACAAGCGAAAATCATCATCGATTAGTTCGGACAATTATATTCCAAATAGTTCATCTCCAAACTTGGATAGTTCCAATCCTATTCCGAACAGTTCCCCTCCAATTCCAAGTAGTTCTAATCCAATTGGGGGTAATTCCACTCCACAACAAAATGAGTTAAAAGTTGATTTGGATAATCTTGAGAGAGGCCCCGGAAAGAGAATTCCAATGAAGGATTATCCTCCAGATATTCGAGATGAGATCTGAAGAGCATGTATATTGATGGGGCCTTTTAGAGCTAAAGATCATGATTTTCCATTCACTTTGCATTCGAATAAAAAGCGACGATTCGTTGATAATTGGTTGAAGGAATTTCATTGGTTGGAATATAGTATATCTAAAGATGCTACAGTTTGCTTTTATTGCTATTTATTCAAAGTCAACTTTGAACAATCAGGCAGTGACGTCTTTAATGAGATAGGCTTTCAAAATTGGAAGCATGCAAGAGCCTGTTTTGAAAAACATGTGGGAATGGTTGGTAGCTTTCACAATAAAGCTGTTGAAGCTGCTGGTAATCTAATGAATCAAAAGACACATATTGAAACAGTTGTGGTCAAACAATCAGAAGAAGCTTGTATGGTTTATCGCACTTGCTTGAATGCGTCAATTTATTGCACTAAGTTTTTGTTGCGACAAGGTCTTTCATTTCTAGAGGTAACTATTTGGAGTTCTTGCAATTCCTTGCAGATCATGATGAGAAAATAAAGGTCGTGGTGTTAGATAAAGCTCCAGGAAATCTCAAGCTAATAGCTCCTTCAATTGAAAAAGATCTTGTTCATTCATGTTCTATTGAAACCATTAAAACTATCATAAGTGATATGAAGAATGCTAGGTTCTTTTCTATATTGGTTGACGAGGCACGTGATGTTCCTATAAAGGAGCAAATGGCGGTGGTTTTGCGTTATGTGGACAAAAATGGGAAAGTCATTGAAAGGTTTGTAGGAGTTCAACATGTTCCCGACACCACTTCAAACACATTAAAGGAGTCTATTGATGCCTTCATTCATTTCAATGAGTTGAGCTTCTCCAATTTACGAGGGCAAGGTTACGATGGTGCTAGTAAAATGAAATGTGAGTTCAATGGACTCAAGGCAAAGATTTTGAATGATCAACCTTGTGCATTCTATGTTTATTATTTTGCTCATCAACTCCAATTAGCTCTTGTAGCCATAGCAAAGGATAATGTTGATGTTAACACATTCTTCCTATTGGCTAATAATGTGGTAAATAACATTGGAGCTTCATGTAAGCGTCGTGATGCACTTAGAGATATGCAACAAAAAGAACTTATGAAAGCTCTTGAAAATGATTCTCTTATGACGGGACGAGGCTTAAATCAAAAAACTAGTCTCAAACGTGCCGGAGCTACAAGATGGAATTCACATTATGGTACTTTGATTAGTTTGATTACTATGTTCTCATCCGTGGTCAATATGCTTGAAATTATTGTTGATGATAATACCAATGATAGTGTGGTCAAAGCAAATAGGTTATTGAAAGACATACAATTTTTTGAGTTTGTGTTTCTCCTATTTTTGATGAAATCTATATTGGGAATCATAAATGATTTATCACAAGCATTACAAAAGGATGATCAAGAGATTGTGAATGCAATGGCTTTAGTCAACACATGTAAAGAACAACTACTTTACATGCGGAATGATGAGGGGTTTGACCTTTTGGTTGACAAAGTATTGTCATTTTGTGTCCATCATATTGAGGTTATTAACATGGATGAGATATATGTAGCTCATGGGAGATTGCACCGTAATACCCACAAAAAGACCAACTGTCATCATTACAAAGTGGAGCTCTTTTTTGTTGTCATTGATTCCTAGCTTATAGAGTTAAATGATCGCTTTAATGAAACAATTACCGAATTGCTCATTTGTTTGGTTAGTTTGATTCCAAATGATTCTTTTGCAGCTTTTGACAAAGAAAAGCTACTTCGCCTTGCCCAATTGTACCCTCAAGATTTTACGAAGCAAGACCTATTGGCACTTGAAGATCAACTCGATATTTATATTCATTATATGCATTCGAGAAGTGACTTTTCTCAGTTGCAGAGCATTAGTGATCTTGCTAAGAAAATGGTGGAAAAAAGGTTGCATCAAGTATTTCAATATGTATATTTATTTATTGAATTGGCTTTGGTTTTACCTGTTGCAACTGCATCAGTGGAGAGAGCATTTTCCGCCATGAATATCATTAAGAGTTCACTCGACAACAGAATGGGGGATCAATGGTTAAATGATAGCTTAGTTGTTTACATTGAGAAAGAAGTTTTTTCTTGTATTGACAATGAAACTATCATGACACGTTTTCAAAGTATGAGATCCCGTCGTGGACAAATTTAGTATATCTAGCTTGTTAAGCAAAAAGATTATGAATGAAAATTGTAGTTTACCATTTATTTGTTCAATGATATTTTCGTCTTGTTTTTTGTTTTTTTGTTTTTTTGGAGCTTTTATGTTGGGACCACCCTAAGTTAAAATCCTGGATCTGCCACTGGATATAACTACATATATGTTGCAATTACAACCTCAATCCTATCGATTATACAAAAACCAAAATAGAATTACGTCACACAAGAACTACTAAATGTCTCATTATAAACCAGTTATAACTGAAGCCTCCAGTGGTGAAGCCACAGTAGGGCAAGGAGGGGTGGCCACCCCTCCGATCGTCAGAAATTCACATGCAGAGCAAGGAATCCGCCCCTTAAGTCATCGAAAAGCCACATAAACAGCCATGGTGTCGGTGGGCTAGTGTTGGTGGGCTGCCTGTTGCAAAGGAGGGCAACTCCTGCCCGAGGAACCCCTCAACGTCGTTTCAGCATTCCTTTTAAATGAAACGTTGCATTTTGTTACTTTTTCTTCTATCCTTCTTTTGTTGCTTTTCTCCGTTTTTACTTTCCCATTTTTCCTTCCATCTTTTTTCCGTTCGACTTGGTTCCTTTGATTTTGGTTAAATGGTTTGGCTTGGTCTATCTTTCTTTTGGTTTGATCTTCTGATTGGTCCCTAATTATACTTTAAAGACATAAGTGCTTCAATGAAATATTTTAGATAAACCATACCCACAAAATACCACATAAAATAAAACTTTCAATACTAAAACTACCATAATGTTGTTAATACAATATGGAGGAGGTTATTTCATACTCGAATTTGTATGGTTTTTTTTCTAGCCGTTACTACTTTCAATGAATTTCCGATGTGACTTTGAGGACTTGTTTCATGTTTCAAATAATAGGAAAACTAATGAAAATGATTTGAAAACTTTTGAGTTTTAACCAAAAGAACAAAAATGTGTTTTAAGTGAATAGTATCAGGAGTGACTTTTTTACAGTAAAAATGTCCTTAATGTCAAAAGTGAACAGTACCATGAGTGTTTCGTTAAGACTCCCTAATTTAAATCTATCTAGGCTCCTGCCTAGGCACCTAGATGCTAGGTTCTAGTCTGCTGTTTGACTAGCGTTTAACATTTTTTAGGATCTAATCCTAACCAATTTAAGCTTCTTACATTGGCTTTGATATTATTGCTTGCAACCACCTTGGTGGAGAGACTATTTTCTGCTATGAATAGACTCAAAACTTTGCACTCTCCAATGTGAAAGCAACCGCTTTGATTGAACCTTACACTCTTTTGAATTTCGCCCATCCCCTCAACAAATCCTGGCTTCACCACTAGAAGCCTCCTAATTGGATAGTGCTTTTCCCATGTTAGACTTCTCTATCTGTGCTATTATAATTGTTCTCAGGTATATTGGAACTAAATTTTTCATGATGCTCTTTCCTTTTCTTCTCAGTGAAAACACATACTAAAGCAACAACGCTATGGTGGCAGGAATAAGCATTCTCACCTGTGTATGGATGTGTGATATGAATCAGGTGTGTATGTACATCTTTATACAAGCATTTGTGGAAATACGTACGATTGAGCCTGGTTTTTGTTTTAAGTTTGTATACTGGTTGTCAGGTTCTAGATGTGTGAAGTTTGTCTTTAATTTTGATATTTTATGAAAGTATCTCATGTTTGCTTACCCAGCGGTGGTTGTTCTGATTTAGTGGTTAAAAATAGAAATTTTACTCACAATACGGGATTAATTGAGGTTCATGCATGCATTGAAGTTACTCCCCGCAAAGTAAGAAAGTTGCAACATTGAATGATAGACATGCAAAGAAAGAAGGGAACTGGGGGAATCGGACATGGGGTTTGGGAACTTTAATCTGGATATGGAAAGTGATGTATACTTGTGATGAAGAAAAAGAAAATAAATAAAAGTAATGCTCTGATATAAATCTGGTCGATCGATCGATCAGAGATGAGCATTTGCCAATGCATGCATGCATGCATCTCTCTCTCTCTCTCTCTCTCCCTGTGGGTTGGTCTGTGTGTCTGCATTTCAATACTGCTCATACTTTAGGACAGGTCCATTTCACATTTAATTTAATTTGTTAATGTGTAATAATAATATGATCGATTCAGAATTCAATCGAGAGGCTCGAGAGAGATACTTGTCCCGATGGAGACTACCTCACCACCAAAAGTCAGCCACAATATATTATGATGTCGGCCTCTACCATAACAAACGACACTGCATTTTTCAGTTCACAGAAGAAAGAAAAAATCTTTTTCCTTTTTTTTTTTTGGAAACTTTAACGAAAAGTTCATGTTACTGTTCATTTTAACGAAAAATCACATTTTTACACTAAAAAGTCAATTCTGATACTATTCACTTTACACTTTATTTTGTTCTTATCGTTAAAACTCAAAGTTTTCAAACCATTTTCATTAGTTTTCATTATTTTTTTTCCTTTACTTTTTTAGGTGCATGCAGTCTAGCTTTTGGAATACTTGAAGAATAATGGTAAAAAACAATACAAATCTGGGAACGTAATTTCCCCACCTTCAACTATTGGTAAGGAAGCTGTAATTACAAATTAAGGAAGTTGAGTTTATATTGTAAAATTGAATGACAATATAGAGAGTAATTCAATTAATTACTTATAATTTCATGTAAGGTTTTTTTGCCTATTAAATTGATGTATAACATTAAAATGTTTAAAACATGCAGTATGAGATTGTTAGAGCATCCCCAATGGGGGCTTTATCCTCCATGAGGCTATTACATTTCAAGCTTTAGCGAGAAATTTCATCTCCAATGAGCCGGAAAATTGGGCTAGATCCACCACTGGGGCTAGCAACTTCCCTTCTTAAGTAGCATAAAATTAGGTTACATCTAGCCCCAAAAAATAGTGGGTCCCGCAAAAAAAGTAGCAACTCATATGAGCAAAAGTCTATCACTCTCTATTCACTTGCGAACACACTTATACTCTCCTTTTATTATTATTTTTTAATTCTTTTTTCTTACTTATTTTCTTGCAATTTGGCTAATTAATGATTGTTTTAAATTCCATAAGAATTAAAATTTCAAATTGATTTAATGTTCATGGGCATTGGTGGATGAAATTGTGGATGAAAATTTCAAATAATTTTTTTTCAAAATTGTATGATACTAATTTACCAATTGGTGCTAGGTAAATTGTTGTGTTATACGTGAAAAATCAAACTATTTTAGAGGGCGAAGTGGGGGTTTGTTTCTTTCAACAAATGAGATTGAGATAAAATAATCTAATCCAATGAACAATTCATAAGTGATTAAATCTAACTTTGTCATATTTTGAACTTTTTAGGTTCAAAGGTCCATAAAAAAAATTAAGATAGCACGTCCAAAAATCAACATAAGAAAAGCTAACACAAAAAAAAAATCATTGTTTAATCAGATTACTACATAAATAAATATGTATAGCCCCATATAAAGCCCGAAATATATAGCCTCCAGTTGGGAGAGATTCTTTTATAAAGCCTCAAAGATTCCTCGGAGCTCTAAAATGGGCTATATCCACCACTTTTCCAGCCCCATATAGAGCCCCTCACTGGGGATGCTTTTATGCAACCTAAACTTGAGGTGTTGAAATGTAATTTATTCTATTTTTAGTACAACGATAATATTAGTGGAGAGTTGGTGGAGGTGTTAAGGGGAAGTAGAGTTGGTGACTCCACAACGTAATAAGCATTTCAGCTGTTCGAAATTCTATGTATCTCTACTATTCAAAACCCTAAAAGTTAACCATGATATCTTAGGAACACCTAATGGCTAACTTCAAATTAACTTATGAGGTTATGTATAATTTAGTCAGAGGGAGAGTTCCACCTCTGATGTTTCAACAACAAAGTTAGTTACATATACAAGAAGTGATACTTTTATCCTAGTCTTGATTGTTTTAACTGTTTTGATTTTCATTCGAAGGGATAAACTGTGGTAAGATTAAGAACAAGTTATCCCAATAGAATTTACGAACACAAATTTTACAGAAGATTTATGGTTAATTTCATGGTTTCGTACTGTGATAATTTCTGGTTATTATTATTTTTTTCTGTTTGCTCACTTTCCAGCAGACCTATTGGGCTCTTAATCTTATCATGCCGAAGGAGGATTCAACCACAAATCAACTTGAAGGGCGAATGTTCAAAAGAAAATTAATAAGCCCATAAGGACTAATCGGAGTAGAACCAAGTGAGGAAGCTGGTAACGGCCCATGACCGCCGAAGTCCAAACAATTAAGTCTAATTAACTTCACCTCCAATATTATTCCTTTTCGATTGGTTAAGAGCTCGTTTGTAAGTGATTTTAAAATAATTGAAAACACTTTTGGGTTCGATTGGTTAAGGACTCATTTGTAAGTGATTTTAAAACAACTGAAAACATTTTTGGGTTACAAAGCACCTAGGTGCTTTTTGCAGGAAACACCACTTATGTGCTTCTTGCAATAAATCCTTTGTGTTTTTTTTTCTAATTGATATAAGATACTTAATAGGTTGCTACTTATTGGTGATGTTTTCTCTTTCCTAATTTGTAGTTTTCTGGTTTGTTCTGTTGGATGTTTCAATTTCCAAAACTAACATTTATTTCCTGTTGTTGCAATTTTGTTTGCAGTGCCCAGATACAAACTATTTGTTTATGGGAGATTATGTGGACCGTGGCTATTATTCAGTTGAAACAGTGACAGTAAGTTTGAGTATTTTTATTTCTATTTATCTTTCAATTAGTTAAGCTATAATTTGAGGGTTCTCCTTTTGGCACTAAGATAAAAGATATGTTGGAAACTCTTGAGCAATGTTTTGGTTTGATTATTTAGGGTTTTGGTCAATACAATAAGTTACAATTCCTAATGAAAGACCTTAAAGTTTTACTATTGAGAGTTGGATACATGTTGAACATGAGCTATGATGAAGTATTATGGTCGGGATATGTTAGCACTTCCAAGGTTATGATAGCAAAATTGGCCTCTAAGCTATATTGCACTTGAGAACTTAGGGGGTGTTTGTTGCGCCGGACTATCTCGGACTGGATTAGCTTCAAGAACTAAGCTGGACTGGCTTAGACTAGACTAAATTGGACTAACTTAGTGAAGCGTTTGGTGCAGTATTGGACTAAGAAGTTGGATAATAACAAATTCTAATATTATATTATTAAAAATATAAATTATTAATATTTTATTATGATCTTATCTTTTTCTTCATCTTTTCCTACCATTTCTGTCCCACTCTTTTCCTCTTCTCTCATCGTCCCAACCTCTCCCTCTTTTTTTCCTCTTAGACCTCTCAATTCATGTCTCTTTCTCATTCCTGGTCAAACTCTTTATTGATTCCAATCTCTATTTCTCTGTCCTCCCTCCCTCTCTAGCAATGCGTTGTTCGAATGGAACCTCACGGCTCCAATTTTCCTGACGAGTTGCAGGTTTCCCGATGTGTTTTCCGGCCAACCCTCGTTAAATTGGATGAAGTTAGCACCGCCAAAAAATTTATCACCATCCCTAGATCGAGATCTTAGCTTTGAATGCTCGAATCTGTCATGGATTTGAAGAAGCCCAAACAGGCCGAGACTTCCAGGCCATTTTCCAGCCACATTCGACCACATTTTGGCCTCAATTCAGGTAAAATCGTAATCTTGTCACTCCCAGCTTCAATTTGGTATATTTTATATGAAAGTTGGTTGTGAAATGGATCTGAAAGAGAGTCGGAAAGTTAATGATTGATCTAGGTGACCGGAGATGATGAGGAGTCTGTCGGGAGTGGTCGTTGAGCATGACGATGACGAGAAAGAGATGATAGTCTTAGCTAGTCCCATGGTTATTGGGGGGTCTCGCTAAGACCTCTTAGTGAAGGGTTTTGTCCATGCTAGTCCCCTTTAGTCTCATTAATGTTAGTCCCAGCATGGAACAAACACAGTATTGGACTAATAGCTAGTCAAATCCAGTCCAGTCCAACTTAGTGAGGGCAAACAAACGCCCCCTTAGTGTTCTTATGATGGGAATTTCTGGGAAAAAGGGGATGCGTCATCTTCCCTTTTGGCATCCATTTATGTATATCATTATGCTCCTAACTTTATCCTTTTTTATTCAGCTCCAACCCAGATATATTTTTAACATTTACAACAAAACTCACCAACCAAATTCCAGTAATTCGTCCAGAACTCCCCCTGCGTCACCAATTCCAAGTTATAATTTCTTTGGAATATGTTTCAGACTTCTCTCAAAACGTCTATGGCGGCGAACCCAAAACCCCACCCTTTTTAACCGATCCAAAAATTTCACCCTTGCCGACTTCCAAAACAACTGACTATTTATGGGTTGTTGCTGATTTCGCTGCCCATTCAAGCTTTACAGTAATGGCCTCGAATCCGGAGAACGAACCTAGGGCCTCGAGAGAGGTCGAGAAGCCGCCGATTGAGCCCCGACGGCCACCTACGGTGGAGGAGGTGCGCGGCCAAGACATTTGGAGCAACTGCGCCGTCCGCAGTGTCGTTAGTGGAGTTATGGGTATGGCTAAAGTTCTTTCCTTTGGCTTAATTTTTGGATTTTCTCACATGGGTTTTGATTCTTTTTTCGTTTTTCTCTGTTTGGTTGCTGAGAAAATGTGGGAAAGTTTCTACCATTTTTACTGTTGGTTTTTATTTTTTGTCCTTTATCTCTGTTTGGTTGCCGAGGAAACATGGGAAAGTTACTGTCTTTTTGTTCGTCTGTTGTCTCGATTTATATATTTGTGGGTTTCAGAATGTGCAGAAGATTGGTGTGTTGGTAAGGTTGTGATAGGTTTAGTTGTTCACACAAATTTGTTACTGTTGGGGTATGAATGTATCAAAAAAGGTCTAAATTTCATTATTTTAAAGTGAGTATTGGGGTTTTCTCAGTATAGCAAACTCTACCAGAAGGTTACATTGGAAATTGTTCTACGGTTTCCACAAATTCTTTGGAATTCAAATCCCCTTTTAATTTAGGAATCAGACTTTCTTGGTTTTCCAAAATCTCATAATCTCTCAATATTATGTTTTCAACTTCTATAAACAAAAAAAGTTATTTATCGTCTCTGAATTGCTTATGCATGTCAGCATTGCAAACTATTTACAATTATCAATTGCTCAAAATTTATTCTGTTTGTAATTAATTTTGAATGGGTGACCGGAATTTATCAGAGTAGCAAATGTATATTGTCATTACATTTGTTTTTGGTTGCAAAAATTTTGTTTTGAATTCCTTGGTTTCATACTTTTCTCGGGATTTTAGTGCATTTTCATAGATTATTTGGGGGTAGCATCATCTGTGATACGGTCTTAGATTTTCTAGAATTATTTGTTTATCTTCTTTCTACTTTTTACAATGTGCAGATGGAGCCCATCCCAAGTGGAAATCTGCCTCCCGGATTTGACCCCACTCAATGCAACAGTGTGTAGGTGCTAGATATCGATCTTCTTTTTTCCTCTATTTCTAGAATCTTATGTTTTTTTTCCCATTCATCTTTATATTTGTCTACTTGAAGTTTCTTTATCCTGAATATTTCGTGTATATTAGATTCTCCAATATTTCTTCTTATCACACCCTCCCAATCTGAACTTCATCGTAGACGTACTTTCTTTCCCTCTTAATTGCTTCTTAGGGCTTCTCTATTTTGATATTCATCATCCAATTTGTTAAATTTGTTGTTAATTTCAGGGTACTACCAATTTTCTGCTGATTCCAATTCCACACTTCAGAAAGGTATGCCTCTAATTTATGATAAATTTTGTCAATTTTCTCTCTTGATTTGGAAAGGTATGACTCCAATTACTTTGTTTTCCAAAGCCATCTTAGCATCTGCATCCCCAATTGTAGAACAAAAGCTAATCCAATTGCTAATCTTAGCATCTGCATCACCACCATATCTTTCGATTTTGAGTGCCCTTATTGAATAAAGGGCAACTACACAGTTTTATATCTTCGATATACAAATATCAGCACTGATTTCTTTCATTTACTAAATACATGCATAATCTGTGGTTCGTTTGAACTTTGATATATGTAAACTTATAATACAGGTACTGGGACGTTGTTTGGAACAGAACTAGAGGTGACGATGTGGTGGAAAAGTAAATCCTCTTACTTTCCTATCTACCTAGCATACTACATAATCTTTCTAACTTTGACTAAAATTCATATCCACAACTCTTTGCAAGCTACAACGACTGGATATAGAGTAATGGTTTTAGAATGGTAAATGATTGCAGAAGCAACATGGAATTCAATAGTTGATATTTTGACTATAAGATGAGCTTCATCCCTGCCTTAATTCACTTAAATCCTGTGATTTCATGCCTCTTTTTGTTCTGATTCTGAGAGTTTGGGATGGATTGTGGTTTAAATTTTGGCTTTGATATGCCTCTAGACAGCCACCACCACCACTTTGTCCAAATCTGACGGCTTGTGCTGTAGCATCTGCTTGAATCTCCCCGCACAACTGGACTCCGGGACGTTTTCCAAATAAACTCCAGACTCCAAAGGGTGCGGCTGAAAGAGTAGAATCTGAGGCAATCAAATCCAATCCAGGGAAGAGATTGGATAGTTTCTGAGGTGTGGCTTTCTATTTTTAATCAAGTTTGTCTTTTTATGAAATTGTAAAGCCACTTCAGTTTTTCAGCAATCGCGCTTGTAAACTGGGCAGGCTAATCCGGAGAACACAGTTCGGGTATTGACAATGGCAGGCAAAGGGGTTCGGGTTTTGGCTACTCCAACCTCTTATCTTGGCAGGATTTTGGCTTGCATGCAAGGTATAGTTCTCAATTCATAACTAATTTGTTTGTGCGATTCGATTTGAATTCAAAATTTTATATGTTCATCTTATTTGTAGGGTTAAATAGCTGATGAATCTTTATCAATGAAGCAGATGGAATGGTTTTGTTGAATGTGAATGATCATTGGCTAAGGGGAACATTATAATCCAAAGCTGTAACTTGAGTTTTGGAGTTAAACTCGAAAAAGCTTTAGTACTAAATATTATCTTGTATGAATGTGATTATAATCTAAAGCTGTAACTTCAGGTTTTGAAGTGAAACTCTAAAGAGCTTTAATACTAGATATTATTGTGTATGAATGTGATACTTGATCTTACTATACACTGTGAATAAGTAATAAGAGATGGTGAACCCGTTTTAAGTGTCATTTGTCATCAGAAACTCAAATTTTGACCCTTTTGTTTATGTTGGTGGAAATGCAGAGATGGGTGCTCTTTGCTGCTGTCCTTATTTTATATATTCCGTTGCATAGAGTCGACATGACATGCACAACGATTGTCAGATTGCCACCCTTAGTTGGTGGTATTATCTTTACAACACATTCAAATTGAGGATTTAGAAAATCTAATAATAAAACCCAAATATATGTTCCCTGCTTTTTGTTTTCATTTTGGGTTAAAAGGTTGGTGCTTTGGATTTGGATTTACCTTTAACCTATAATTTTGTGCTCAGGACACCATCTTGGGAGTCTTAACATAATTGTTCTTCTATTACATAGATTTGAAATGTGTTTAGTTTCTCATTTAATTGGTGTACCTTTGCTCATTTAACTCAAATTTAATACGATTTGGTCCTCCAATTCTCTGAATTGCTAACGGATTTACTTTCTTTTGAAATTTCAGGAACTCTAGTTGTGAGAGGAAGAAGCCAGTTCCTTGCTATTTTTAGGTATACGATTATGTGCCCTGATTGCATGTTCAAAGTCTAATTAGTTATATAAATTTTTTATTTATCTTTTGAAAGCTTTTGTACTTGGATTTTAAATGTGATTGGTTTGTGAAAAATAAACGAGAAGACTAATCATGGGGACATTCTTATTCAACTTAATGTGTTTTATTCATCAGATTACGCCTAAAACAAATGGTTCCTGCAACAACGCGCGGACGTATTTGCTAGTACAACCGGTTACAAGCATACTCTCTCCCATCCGAGATGCTCTTATTTGATACTTCATTTTTGGCATTTTTGTGTATTTAAGTCAAACGTGGGGGCTCCTCTCTTCGTCTAATTTTTCCAACAATAATGCTACTATTGTTGAAAAATCTGATGGCAATGAATGCCCACAGTTCATTAGCAGAATTCTTCAGCATGGGCAGAAGTTTTCAATGCCCATGCAAAGTGAAAGTTGAATATTAAAAATACATAGAAATTGTATTGTCAAAGGAAGTGTCGTAAGTTTCAAAATGCATTAATTGCATCAATTTGGAGTTGCTTTATAAATAGAGCACTCCGTATGTTTTCAAGATACAGAAAATATAAGAAGAAGAAAACGAGAGAGAAATATCAGTAACATCATCTATTTCTCTGCCTTTTATTTGTTATCCTCTTGTGCTATAGTTTTAGTGTGGCATTTTACATCTACCTTGCACCTACAATTAAAGAGGTTATTCCTTTAACTTTGACTTATTTATAACAACTATACATTAGTTTATATATTTTGCTAAGACAGTATCATTCTTGGACCGAGTCCGATGTCTACTTCCGATATTCCTCAGTTTCACGCTGGAGAACAATTAGTCTTCCGTTGCAGCTTGGTAATTTGTCTTCCCATGTGCCCAATTATTCAACAATATTGAAGTAAAAAATGACAGCAAAAATGCGAAATCATACATGTAAGAAGGGCATAGAGGGACAATTGAGGTCTTTGATTTTCAGTGCTTTCCCACGAATTTAATGAAAAATCCATTGAAAGCTTCAACTAAGATGTGATTGCTCCTCTTCAACTCTTCTTTGCTGCTCATCTTCGCAGTACTATTCTCCATAGCTGATGACGCCACGAGTACATTTCAGTCCATTAGAGACGATGAGACTGTAGTTTCAACTGGCGGTACGTTTGAGCTAGGATTTTGCAGTCCTGATGCTTCTAATAGACAGTACGTGGCGATATGGTACAAGCACATACCTGTTACAACCATTGTATGGGTTGCCAACAGAGACAAGCCCGTCGCTGATTTGTGCGGCGTTCTGAAGGTCACCAACCCCGGAATTCTTGTCCTCAACCACAACATGAGCACAGTTTGGTCCTCCAACACATCAAGAACTGCATAGAATCCAGTGGCACGCCTTTTGGATTCGGGTAATATTGTCGTGATAGATGGGAGTGATGATGACTCTGAGAACTTTCTGTGGCAAAGTTTTGATTACCCTGGCGATACATTCTTACCAGGTATGAAGATTGGTAGGAACACAGTTAAGTACTCGAGTTTGAAGATTGGTAGGGCATTTTCGGCTATGAAGTCACTTTTACAGTATTCGAGTTTGAAGTTTGAATTAGAGAGATTAAATAGTTATCGTTTATAGATTTCAATTGGATTATATTATACATTTGAACTACTGCGATTCAGATTCGACAGCTTTACTGTGCGTTTTAATGTTTACTGCAATACAGGATTGAACATTTTTTGAACATTTTTGGTACAACTTAACTAAAAAACAACCAACAAAATGAAAGCAACTGAGGCAACTGACAGCAAAGAAAACAAGGTTGCAAAAAACAACCACAATCAGCAACCAAGAACAACCCAAAGCAAAAGCAAAAACAAACAAGAGAAACCGAGACTCCGAGAAAGCAAAAAACTTCTACAAAGAAATTCAGCAGGGAACGGTAGACACAATGGCATGAAAAAAAAAAAAAAAAACAAAACAAAAAAAAGGAAGTAGCATCTCTGAAGTCATTCTGAAAAATATTGACTTTGCTATAAAAAAAATCACGTGGAGAGAGAGAGAGAGACACACACACACACACACAAAGGGACATACAAGCGGTTACAAGGCATATTTTCTCCCATCCGAGATGCTCTTATTTTATACTTCGTTTTTGGCATTTGTGTATTCAAGTCAAATGTGGGGCTGCTCTCTCCGTCTGATTTTTCCAAAAATAATGCTACTATATATTAATTTATATCATTCTTGGACCGAGTCCGATGTCTGCTTCCGATAATTTCCTCAGTTTCACACTGGAGAACAATTTATCTTCCCTTGCAACTTAGTAATTTGTCTTCCCATGTGCGCAATTATTCAACAATATTGAAGTCAAAAATGACAAAAAAATGCGAAATCATACATGTAAGAAGGGAGTAGAAGGACAATTGAGGTCTTTGATTTTCAGTGCTTTCCCACGAATTTAGTGAAACTTCCATTGAAAGCTTCAACTAAGATGTGCTTGCTTCTTTTCTACTCTACTTTGCTGCTCATTGTTGCAGCAGTAGAGGGACAATTTGTATTTCCATGAATTTAATGAAAAATCCATTGAAAGCTTCAACTAAGATGTGCTTGCTCCTCTTCAACTCTTCCTTGCTGCTCATCTTCGCAGTACTATTCTCCATAGCTGATGACACCACGAGTACATTTCAGTCCATTAGAGACGGTGAGACTGTAGTTTCAACTGGCGCAACGTTTGAGCTAGGATTTTGCAGTCCTGATGCTTCTAATAGACGGTACGTGGGGATATGGTACAAGAAGATTTCTGTTAAAACCATTGTATGGGTTGCCAACAGAGATACACCCCTCACTGATTTGTCTGGCGTCCTGAAGGTCACCAACCCCGGAATTCTTGTCCTCAACCACAACATGAGCACGATTTGGTCCTCAAACACAACGAGAACTGCACATAATCCAGTGGCACGTCTTTTGGATTCGGGTAATCTTGTCGTGATAGATAGGAGTGATGATGACCCTGAGAACTTTCTGTGGCAAAGTTTTGATTACCCTGGCAATACAGTCTTACCAGGTGCGAAGCTTGGTAGGAACACAGTTACAGGCTTCAATTGGTATCTTAGATCATGGAAAAGTCCTCAGGATCCTTCTCAAGGTAATTATACATATCAATTTGGTCCCAAAGGATATGCAGAAATGTTTCTGAGGGAAGGTTCGGTCATAAAATTTCGGAGTGGACCATGGAATGGAATCCGGTTCAGTGGAATGCCTCAGTTAAATCCAAACTCTCTATACACATACGGTCTTGTTTTTGAGCCTGATGAAATGTACTACAGTTACGAGCCTCGCAACAGCTCAATCCTTTCGAACTTGGTGTTAACTTCAGATGGACTTGCGCAGCGCTATACATGGATTGATAGAACCAAAGATTGGTTTGTTTACCTAACAGTCCAGATTGATGACTGTGACAACTATGCATTATGTGGTGTATATGGCTCATGTAACATTGAAAAGTCCCCGGTATGTAGCTGTTTGAAAGGATTTACACCAAAGTTTCCAAAAGAATGGGATGTGGTGGATTGGTCAAATGGCTGTGTGAGAAAGACTTCTCTAAATTGCACCGGAGACGCGTTCCAAAAGTACTCGGGGTTGAAATTGCCTAGCACAGAACTATCCTGGCTTAACAGAAGTATGAACCTCAAAGAATGTGAGATGGTGTGCATGAAGAACTGCTCCTGCACGGCGTATACAAATTTGGATATCCGAGATGGAGGAAGCGGGTGCTTGCTGTGGTACGGCGATCTAATTGATATAAGATACTTTGCTGAAAAAGGGCAAGATATTTATATAAGAATGGCCTCATCGGAACTAGGTATGTAAAAAACAGCTGTTGGTGACTATGCATTTATTCATGATTAAATGCTCGAAACAAAGTCAAGACATAACGAAGTGAAACGTTGTATTAATTCCAACAGTTTAAACCTTGAATTTTGACACAATTAGCAATCTTCTTTTAGAATTGTCTCACAAACTAGCAGCCATTAGTTTTTATTTATTTATTTAGTACTCTCTGACTCATAGATTTTCTATTTTAAAAAATATCACTTGTAGATGATGAAAACAATACAAAGATCAACGCTAAATACTCTGATTCCAATGCGAAGAAAATGAGAATCATAATAAGCACTACTGTGTTGTCTACCGGACTGCTGATCATGGGCCTGGTCCTGCTGTTTTATGTTTGGAAGAAGCAGCACCAGAAAGGTGGTAAGTTGGCTGTACTATTCTGCTCCTCTGCTTTCCAAGTTACATAGTTATGCTGTATAGGGAATTTTTTTCACCCCCGTAAATGCATCTTTGCAGCAAAACTAGGACGCAGCCAAAAGGAGGATTTGGAATTACCGTTATTTGATTTGATGACTGTAGTTTCTGCAACCGGTAACTTTTCAATTGAAAACAAACTTGGTGAAGGTGGTTTCGGATCTGTCTTTAAGGTAAAACCAGATAGTCCTTCACAGTTTCCAAGTTGCATAGATACATGTAGTTCTGATCATAATATGGAATGATGGATACAAGTAGCGTGCAAACTACAAAGTATGAATTTTGGCCATAACATACGCTGATGGATTTCAGGGTACAATGAAAGATGGACAAGAAATCGCAGTGAAAAGGCTTTCAAAAAGTTCTCACCAAGGACTTGACGAGTTCAAGAATGAAGTTACACATATTGCCAAACTTCAGCATAGGAATCTAGTGAAGCTTCTTGGATACTGCATTCAAGAAGACGAGATGATGCTGATCTACGAGTTCATGCCTAACAAGAGCTTAGACTTCTTTATTTTTGGTTTGACCACTCAAAAACCTTACATTTAGTTCCATTAGTCCACTTATGCTCGCATGATGTATTTTTTGACAATTGTGAAATGAACTATGATATGATGCAGATCAAAGAAGAAGGATGTTATTAGACTGGCCAAAGCGCTTTGAAATTATTAATGGGATAGCTCGAGGGATCCTCTATCTTCATCAAGATTCTAGACTGAGAGTTATCCATAGAGATCTCAAAGCAAGTAACATTTTGTTAGGCAGTGAATTTAACCCGAAAATCTCAGACTTTGGCCTGGCTAGAAGCTTTGGAGGAAATGAAACAAAGGCAAAAACAAAGAAAGTGGTCGGAACATAGTAAGTATCCTAAAACACAATTGTACGACTCTTTTTTTACGAATTTTCAAAAACACTAATAGAAACTAGAAAGTCTAGATTCTTTGCTTATAAAAAAAAATTTTAACACATTGGTTTGCAGCGGTTACATGTCCCCAGAATATGCAATTGATGGTTTCTACTCTATAAAGTCCGACGTCTATAGCTTTGGTGTTTTGGTGCTAGAGATAGTGAGTGGGAGCAGAAATAGAGGATTCTCTCATCCAGACCACAAACTCAACCTTCTTGGACATGTGAGTGTGACAACATCAAATGTAAAGTTAAAATTTCTTATCACTCGATTCTACTACTTCTACTAAGTAGACTAGTTTTCATGTTTTAGGCGTGGATGCTACACACAGAAGGCAGGCCTCTCGAACTACTTGATACATTGGTAGAGGACTCCATCACTTTGCATGAAGTTGTACGAACGATTCATGTGGGTCTTTTGTGCGTGCAGCGGAATCCAGAAGACAGGCCGAGCATGTCAGCTGCAGTTCTAATGTTGGGTGGTGAAGGTGCATTGCCCCCACCTCTAAAACCTGGTTTCTATAGTGAAAGGGATTTGACTGAACTCGAAGCCAGTCATTCTTCTAAAGCATGCTCAGTTAATGAAGTCACTATATCACTACTCGATGCTCGATAAAATATTGGAAATGATTTTCGCACACATCTGTCTTTATTTTGTCTCTTGATTTTCCGATAACTTCTTCAATTGGAAGACAATGTTATATAAGTCATTGTCACATAGCGACACTCTTGAGGCCGATTCACAAAAATTTGTGAATATGATCAGAATTGTCATATTATAAATTGATTTGTAAAGATAATATTTCAACCAAAAAAAGAAAAAACAATCAATAAAATATGATATTGTTTAGTCATTAATATCACATCCCGCCCCGGGCCCCCACTACATCCTGGGCTTGTGTTAGGTGGAGATGAGAACATACGTATAAGGCTTACAGGATCCTCACCCTTGGACGATGTGGGATCTTACAATTAAGCTATATAAAAACAATCAATAAAAGTATTACAAACCGTTTGTGAGGAATTCTCATTTTTTAGTGGTCAAGCATTGTTCATTTTTAAGGCCAAAAAATGAAAATCAACAGGGAAAAATTCCAACAGATTTCAGTATGTGGCTAGAACAAATTTTCGTCGATTGGAACATTTTCGAAATGTTTTAAGTGAATTTTGAAAAAATTTTCAATGCAACAAAAATTCTACAAAAATAAGTTTTATGACGTTTTTGTTGAATTCCCCAAAACAGAGTAAAAACCTTAAATAATAATTGTATATAAAAAGGAAGTTTTAACGAAATATTTCTGGTATTGTTCACTTTTAACAAAAAACCATATTTTTATCCTTCATTGATACTATTCACCACACATTTATTTATCATTTTTCATTAAAACTAAAATTTTTTTGGAATTTTTGTTAGTTTTTTTGGTCAAGCAAATTTCCATCTTATCACCAAGTTAAGTGGTAAATGTAAATAATTAAAATAAAATAAAATAAAATAAAAAAAGAGAGAGCATTGTGTTGTCTGTTCCTCTCATCTTTCCCTCTTGTAAAGCCCTAATCTTCCCCTGGATTGAACTTTCTTCTGGGTTGGCTGGCCTCTGCAACATTTTCTGCCAATAAAGGTCAGTTCTTTCTCTCTCTCTCTCTCTGTTTGTTTTGAGAATTGGGAATTTCCCGTGTTCTTGAACCATTTCTATATTTATTAGATTAAGTAAAGGAAACAAATTGTTCCAGTTTTTTTCCACGTTTTGGATTGAATTAGTTGATGGGTAACAATTAATGAAGCTAAATCTGGATTGCAAATTGTTGCCAATTGGTCTTATGGGTTCTTGTCACTTATGATTTGTTTGTTTGAAAACTGGGGAGAAAAGTAATACAATTTTTGAAACAAACCCAACATTTTAACAGTTGCATAAATCTTAATGGAGACAGTAATCGTTCCTCGCTGCATCGAGTGTGTTTAAAGATTTTCAATCTTCTGTATGAGCAAAGACTACCCCGTTTGGACAATATACTTGGAAGAAATGTGGTTGCAAGGTTGGTTTAGTGTTTGGAAGTGTTTCCGGTCGATGCTGTAGCATGTAGTGTTCATCTTGCAGAACATTTAAGCAATCTTATTTGTTTTCATATTAGACAATAGTTTGTGTTGAGTTTAGATGACATTGTGGCAGATTTTGGACATCACTTCAATTTCCTGACTAACGAGATTATTAGATCGAAGTTTAATAAGAAAAGTTTTTGTGTTGGTTGCTCATACTAGTGATTGGAAAAACTTGGTTTATAACTTTATCTATGCATAGGTCAAATGTCCCCTTGGCATGCAACGTACCATAGATCTTGCATTTCTAGCGTACATATACGATCAATAGTTGAGCAGCTTGACTTTTTTAAGGACCTTAGGAGAGCCCTTTTTCAATATAAAATGTTCATCTCTGTACACACTTATATTTGTATGTATATATTTATGCTTCATATGCTTTCTTTACAATACGTAGATGGTTCAATTTTTGTGGCTTCAACTTAGGGGTCAAGGAGGTCCTAAATTCTCATAAGAAAAAGAAGAAGAAAAAAAAAAAAAAACGAGGAGATTCTGATTGATGAATGATTATGCTGTTTTCAGTTTATTAATTTTGAGTAATGTCAGTGGTAACCTGTGCCTCTCTTCAAAATCAGGTAGCAAGTATACCCAAAGGGTTTCATGGCAGGTAATGGCCTGCCATCTCTAGGTCGTGTGAAGCTAACTGATCTGGCACCTGCTGAAGGCCTTCCATCAGATTCTTACAAACAATCTGTTTCGACTTTGTCACAATCACTAGCACTCTATTCTGCTGCCATCATTCAGTTTCCAGTGAGTGATGGGGCTCTTTTGAGGTCGGGTTTAGATTCGGCTCGCCTCTACTTCCACCAGAAAGCATCATACCCAGCTGCAGATATGGTTAATA
This sequence comes from Pyrus communis, assembly GCF_041283825.1. Lineage (NCBI taxonomy): Eukaryota > Viridiplantae > Streptophyta > Magnoliopsida > Rosales > Rosaceae > Pyrus > Pyrus communis. Next base: position 9,129,457 of record NC_142569.1, read on the forward strand.
ACAATGACCCTCGTGACTGTTGCAAGACTTCCGGTTATAACGCAGATCCTCAATTGTGGCTAGAAACGTATGATTACAGACCTGGACTCCCTCCTTTAGAGCCCAACAACACAATGGAATTTCCTCCAGCAGCTTTACCAGATATATTTTCACTGCTTGCAAAGGCAGCTCGAGATATATTGGACGCTATCAGCTTCTATTTGAACTTGAGGAGCTCACCATTTACTGACGTACTGATAATGTTCCCGTATGAAACCGGTAAATATCTTCTTCAGTATTATCTGTCTGTTGTCATGCAAGGCCATCATTTCAGGGGACACGACACCATAGTTTTACAACCCAAGAGGATGGCCGGTTGGTTATGTTTTCTGACCATGAGCATCAAGTTGACAAAAGCTTGATATATCTTGCCAAGTCAAACAAGGCTGGTCTACACATAAAGGACTTTCAGGGTGGTCGGTTTCTTGTGGACGAAGATCTTGGTCCTCAAGAAGCTATTGTTTACCCTGGACTTGCACTCTATCAGGCAACAGGATATGTTAACCCTGCACTGCAGAGAACGGAGACTGCTAATACACAGAGCAACTTGTTTGGGCGATGTTCTTTTGCTTTTAAATTCATTCCTAAATCCTTGACCAGTCTTAGTTGTTCAGAGATGAGAGCTGCTGGTCATGGGGTTGAAGCTCAGTTCCAGCTTCCAGTAGCGGTTGATGACTTTATGCAGAGATCTCACCCCACTGATCAACTCTTTAACAGACAGTTTCCAAAGTTCCAATTTCCATGCAGCACAAGATGGTATGCTGCATTTAATCTTCTTTACCAATTGCCTTCTTGTTACATACTGTAAATTGATTTCATGAATGCAATTTTTTTAATGACAGCTTACTTTAATTAGGATTGGTCTTACTGACTGAAGCACATGCACACACCAAAAATAAGTTCAATGTATAAGCTAAATTAAGTCCAACTCTGTTGATAGTAATCATCAACTACTTAATAGTTTTCGCATTTCTGCTGTCGTAAACAAGGATCTTCAATCTAGTTTTATCTTCTAAAATATATCCGTCTCTTGAGTCCTCTTGATATTGGATTGCACGTGTTTATGTGTCTCTTATGTGAGAAGCTTTTAACAGCAGGTCCTTGGATCGATGAAATGCTGGTACAGGATCTATGAAGCCTTTCTTGAGGAGGAGAAAGAGTGAAAGAACCAAACCTCTGCCACCTTCCAAGAGATTGTGGGTCGAGGCCCAGAGAGTCCTGAAGTAAAGGGTTCAAGACATTGCAGACAAGAAGGGAATCAAGCTGAGGTTCTGCAACCTGAAGGAGTGTGAGAATCACATTCAGACACTTGATAGCCCCTGTGCCAATATAAGAATGGAGATTGGGTGGCCACACGGGGTGCCATTTGTTCATCCCCATGATCTCCCCATTACGGCAAATATCAGTTTCCTTGAAGCCTATGAACCTGGTTGGACAGCTACTCATGATATGGAGTTTAGTCTAACCGAACCTGGACAGGCTGGCCAGTCAGCTCTCGGTTAATTGTAATTGTAAGTCCCAATTTAGCAATCAAGTAAAAAAGTTCGTATGGGTAGCCAACCGAGAGACACCGCTCACTGATTCATCAGGTCTACTCACTGTCACCATCCCTGGAATTCTTGTCCTTGTTGATACTAACAGGACAAGCGTTTGGTCCTCGAACACACCAACATCTGCGTCAAATCCAGCAGCGCAGCTTTCGGATTCAGAAATCTTGTTGTGACAGATTGTAATGATCGTACCGACCCTGAGAATTTTACGTGGCAGAGTTTTGATTACCCTGGTGACACATTCCTACTGGGTACAAAACTCGGTAGGAACACATTTACTTGCTTTGCTTGTGAAATATAGTTCTTGATACATTGCTTTGCACTGGTTACATTACATGTCCCCGGAATATGTCTTCGATGAGTTCTACTAGATAAAATCTGATCTATAGCTTTGGTGTTATGGTGCTCGAGATAGTGAATGGGAAGAGAAACAAAGGATTTTCTCATCCAGGCCATAGCCTCAACCTGCTAGGACATGTAAGTGCCAGCTGTCAAGTTGATAATTTTTCGTCGAATTATGCTAGGGGGACTATATTCTGACTGCATTAGCTAATGATATACAGTGTGTGACGGTGACTTCTCTAGTAACATCTGGTGACGATAACTCATTTGTAAAATGGATTCGATTCCGCTTAAAATATAAAATGTGGTTCGTCTAGCATTATTGTTTATATTTACTCGATTCTTTAGACTTCTATTTATTCAGTACGATTGGTGGTTGTGATCTTTTAGGCATGGAATTAACACACAATAGGCAAGTCCATTGAACTACTCGATACATCAGTAGGAGACTTTAGTAATCCACATGACTTTTTGCGGTCGATCCATGTGCCTTTTATGCATGCTGCGAAATCCGGCTGTAGTTCTGATGTTGAGTGGTGAAAGTGCATTGTCTCAACCTCAAAAACCTGGTTTTTACAGTGAAAGGGATCTAGAGGACCTCAAAGTCGATCCTTGTGCAATCAAGGCTAGAGCATTTTCAGCTAATGAAGTCACTTTTGCAGTACTCGAGTTTGAAGATTGGTAGGGCATTTTCAGCTATGAAGTCACTTTTACAGTACTCGAGTTTGAAGTTTGAATTAGAGAGATTAAATAGTTATCATTTATAGATTTCAATTGGATTAGATTATACATTTGAACTATTGTGATTCAGATTCAACAGCTTTACTGTACGTTCTTATGTTTACTGCAATACAGGATTGAACATTTTGTTTTGGTACAACTTAGCTGAAAAACGACCGACAACATGAAAGCAACTGAGGCAACTGACACCATTGGAAACAAGGTTGCAAAAAACAACCACAATCAGCAACCAAGAACAACCCAAAGCAGAAGCAAAAACAATAAGAGAAACAGATACAAAGAAATTCGGCAGGGAACGGTAGACACAATGGCATAAAAAGAAGGCAGTAGCATCCCTGGAATCATTCTGAAAAATATTGACTTTGCTATAAAAAAATTCACGTGAAGAGAGAGAAACACGCACACACAAAGGGACATACAACCGGTTACAAGGCATACTCTCTCCCATCCGAGATGCTCTTATTTGATACTCTGTTTTTGCCATTTGTGTATTCAAGTCAAATGTGGGGGCTGCTCTCTTCGTCTAAATGTAGGGGCTGCTCTCTTCGTCAAATGTAGGGGCTGTTTTTGGCATTTATGTATTCAAAAATGACAGCAAAAATGCGAAATCATACACGTAAGAAGGGCGTAGAGGGACAATTTGTGTTCCCATGAATTTAATGAAAAATCCGTTGAAAGCTTCAACTAAGATGTGCTTGATCCTCTTCTACTCTTCTTTGCTGCTCATCTTCGCAGCAGTATTCTCCATAGCTGATGACGCCACGAGTACATTTCAGTCCATTAGAGACGGGGAGACTGTAGTTTCAACTGGCGGTACGTTTGAGCTAGGATTTTGCAGTCCTGATGCTTCTAATAGACGGTACGTGGGGATATGGTACAAGCACATATCTGTTACAACCATTGTATGGGTTGCCAACAGAGACAAGCCCCTCGCTGATTTGTCCAGCGTTCTGAAGGTCACCAACCCTGGAATTCTTGTCCTCAACCACAACATGAGCACAGTTTGGTCCTCCAACACATCGAGAACTGCACAGAATCCAGTGGCACGTCTTTTGGATTCGGGTAATCTTGTCGTGATAGATAGGAGTGATGATGACTCTGAGAACTTTCTGTGGCAAAGTTTTGATTACCCTGGCGACACATTCTTACCAGGTATGAAGATTGGTAGGAACACGGTTACAGGCTTCAATTGGCATCTTAGATCGTGGAAAAGTCCTCAGGATCCTTCTCAAGGCAATTGTACAAATCAACTTGGTCCCAAAGGATATGCAGAATTATTTGTGAGGGAAGGTTCGGTCATTAAATTTCGGTCTGGACCATGGAATGGGGTCTGGTTCAGTGGAAACCCTCAGTTAAATCAAAACTCTATATACACATACAGTCTTGTTTCTGAGCGTGATGAAATGTACTACAGTTACAAGCTTCACAACAGCTCAATCTTTTCAAGGTTGATGTTAACTTCAGATGGACTTCTGCAGCGCTACACATGGATTGATAGAACCAAAGGTTGGGTTCTTTACCAAACAGTCCAAATTGATGACTGTGACAACTATGCATTGTGTGGTGTACATGGTGCATGTAACATTCAAAAGTCCCCGGTTTGTAGCTGTTTGAAAGGATTTACACCAAAGTTTCCGAAAGAATGGGATTTGGCAGATTGGTCTAATGGTTGTGTGAGAAAGACTTCTCTAAATTGCACCGGAGACGTGTTCCAAAAGTACTCGGGGTTGAAATTGCCTAGCACAGAACAATCCTGGTTTAACAAAAGTATGAACCTCAAGGAATGTGAGATGGTGTGCATGAAGAACTGCTCCTGCACGGCTTATTCAAATTTGGATATCCGGGATGGAGGAACTGGGTGCTTGCTGTGGTACGGTGATCTAATTGATATAGTATACATTGCTGAAAACGTGCAAGATATTTATATAAGAATGGCCGCAGCAGAAAAAGGTATGTAAAAAACACTTGTTGGTGACTATGCATTTAGTCATAATCATATGCTCGAAACAAAGTCAAGACATAACGAGGTGAAACATTGTACTAATACTAACAGTTTAAACTTTGAATTTTGACACAATTAGCAATATCTTATTTTAGAATTGTCTCACAAACTAGAAACTATTAGTTGGATGATAGAGATTATACAGTTTTTATTTATTTATTACTGTCCGACTCATAGATTTTCTGTCTTCAAAAATATCATTCATAGATCATGAAGACGATACAAAGATCAACGCTAAATACTCTGAAACCAATGCAAAGAAAATGAGAATCATAATAAGCACTACTATGTTGTCTATCGGACTGCTGATCATGGGCCTTACCCTGTTGTTTTATGTTTGGAAGAAGCAGCACCAAAAAGGTGGTAAGTTGGTCGTATTATTGTGCCCCTCTGCTTTCCAAACTACATAGTTCAGTTGTATAGGGAATTTTTTTCACCCATCACTGCATCTTTGCAGGAAAACTGGGACGCAACCAAAATGAGGATCTGGAATTACCGTTATTTGATTTGATGACTGTAGTTTCTGCAACCGGTAACTTTTCAATTGAAAACAAACTTGGTGAAGGCGGTTTCGGACCTGTCTTTAAGGTAAAACCAGATAATCCATCATAGTTCTGAAGTTGTATAGATACATGTACTTCTGGTCATAATATGTAATGATGGATACAAGTAGTGCGCAAACTACAAAGTATGAATTTTGGTCATAACATACGCTGATGGATTTCAGGGTACGATGGAAGATGGACAAGAAATCGCAGTGAAAAGGCTTTCAAAAAGTTCTAGACAAGGACTCGACGAGTTCAAGAATGAAGTTACACATATTGCCAAACTTCAGCACAGGAATCTAGTGAAGCTTCTTGGATGCTGCATTCAAGAAGACGAGATGATACTGATCTACGAGTTCATGCCCAACAAGAGCTTAGACTTCTTTATTTTCGGTTTGGCCACTCAAAAACCTTGCATTTAGTTCGATTAGTCCGCTTATGCTAGCAGCCTAGCACAATGTATTTTGTGACAATTGTGAATTATGATATTTTGCAGATCAAAGAAGAAGGATGTTATTAGACTGGCCGAAGCGCTTTGAAATTATTAATGGGATAGCTCGAGGGCTCCTCTATCTTCATCAAGATTCTAGATTGAGAGTTATTCATAGAGATCTCAAAGCAAGTAACATTTTATTAGGCAGTGAATTTAACCCGAAAATCTCAGACTTTGGCCTGGCTAGAAGCTTTGGAGGAAATGAAACGAAAGCAAAAACAAAGAAAGTGGTCGGAACATAGTAAGTATCCTAAAACATAATTGTACTACTCTTTTTTTACGAATTTTCAAAAACACTAATAGAAACTAGAAAGTCTAGATTCTTTGTGTATAAAAATGTTTTTTGACACATTCGTCTGCAGTGGTTACATGTCCCCAGAATATACAATTGATGGTTTCTACTCTATAAAGTCCGATGTCTATAGCTTTGGTGTTTTAGTGCTAGAGATAGTGAGCGGGAGCAGAAATAGAGGATTCTCTCATCCAGACCACAAACTCAACCTTCTTGGACATGTGAGTGTGACAACATCAAATGTCAAGTTAAAAATTCTCATCGCTCGACTCTGCTACTTCTGCTAAGTAGACTTGTTTTCATGTTTTAGGCATGGATGCTACACACAGAAGGCAGGCCTCTCAAACTGCTTGATGCATCAGTAGAGGACTCTGTCACTCTGCATGAAGTTGTAAGAACGATTCATGTGGGTCTTTTGTGCGTGCAGCGGAATCCAGAAGACAGACCGAGCATGTCAGCTATAGTTCTAATGTTGGGTGGTGAAGGTGTGTTGCCCCCACCTCTAAAACCTGGTTTTTATAGTGAAAGGGATCTAACTGAACTCGAAACCAATTATTCTTCTAAAGCATGCTCAGCTAATGAAGTCACTATTTCACTAGTTGAGGCTCGATAAAATTTTGGAAAATGATTTTCGTACACACTTTCGTCTTTATTTTGTGTCTTGATTTTCCTATAACTTCTTCAATTGGAAGGCAATGTTATATAAGTCATTGTCACATAGCTACACTCTTTAGGCCGATTCGCAAAAATTTGTGAATATAATTAGAACTATCATATTATAAATCGATTTGTAAAGATAATTTTTCAGCAAAAAAATAAAATATGATATTGTTTAGTGATTGAGCTATATAAAAACATATGGTAGGATTTCACATCCCGACTCGGGCTCCATCACATCCTGAGCTCGACTCCGCCGTAGCACGATATTGTCCACTTTGGGCCCCGACCACGCCCTCACGGTTTTGTTTCTGGGAACTCACACAAGAATTTCCCAGTAGGTCACCCATCCTGGGAATGCTCTCGTCCGAACTCGCTTAACTTCGGAGTTCCGATGGAATCCGAAGCTAGTGATCTCTCAAAAAGTCTCGTGCTAGGTAGAGATAGGAATATAGATATAAGGCTTACATGATCCACTCCCCTGGGCGATGTGAGATGTTACAATCCACCCCCTTAGGGGCTCGATATCCTCATCGGCGCACTTCCGACCAGGGATTGGCTCTAATGCCAAATTTTCATATCCCGACCCGGGCTCCACCACATCCTAGGCTCGACTCCGCCGTAGCACAATATTGTCCGTTTTGGGCTCTGACCACGCCCTCACGGTTTTGTTTTTGGGAACTCACACAAGAACTTCCATCCTAGGAATGCTCTCGTCTGAACTCGCTTAACTTCGGAGTTCCGATGGAACTTGAAGCCAGTGAGCTCTCAAAAAGTCACGTGCTAGGTAGAGATGAGAATATACATATAAGGCTTACAGGATCCACTTCCCTGGACGATGTGGGATGTTACATAGGAATTGATAAAAAGTATTATGAACTATTTATGAGGCATTTTCATTCTCAAGTGACCAAACATTGTTCATTTTTAAGGCGAAAAAAAAAATCAATGAAGAAAAATTCTAACATATTTTAGTATGTGGCTAGAACAAATTTTCATCAATTGGAACATTTTTGAAACGCTTTAAATGAATTCTGAAAAATTTTACAAAACAACAAAAGTTCTATGAAAATAAGTTTTTTGACGGTGTTGTTGAATTCCCCAAAACAGATTAAAAACCCCAAATAACAATTGTATATAAAAAAAGGGTAATGCTATCTGCACACACCAGCGGAGCTACATTAAGGGCTATCATGGGTTGTAGCCTAGGGAGATTTTGGTAGAAAATAAAATTTTACATGTAATTTTTATGGATTTTCGAATATAGCCTACCATATATTTAGTCACTGATTCGATTTCTCTCGGTTTAATTATATAATATAGTTTACAAACTATCTCTTTTTCTCACATCTTTTTTTCTCATCACTTCTTGTATATGTAGAAGTTTGAATTTGTTTGAATAACGAAAGTTCTTGGTTCACTTTGTGAAAATTTTCTTGAGTTAGCTGATACTGTAAAAAATATAATATCAAGTTTCTTTGTTTATAAATTTAAATCTTTAAACTAGCCCATCCGATGAAAATTTTCTAGCTCCACCACTGTCTACACACTCATTTTTACTTCTCACACATCTTTTCAATATTCGCTCTTTGGATTGAGTAAATTGGAGAAAATCAAGGCCAAATATTAACAAAGGTGTTTGAAAGATAAAAATACACGTGTGAATAACACTAGCTACTTCTTACATAAATTTCTCCAGAATGAGACGCGGAAAGATATGTTCAAGTAGAAGAGATTTTTCAGTGTGACCGGCACACTGGGTGTTATACCTCGTGCCACTATATAAATGTGAGATATGTATGTTAAAACGTTAATAACTCAAAAAATAAAATTTTTCACCACTTATATAAAAACAAATAATTTACCACTCGTGTTCCGTCAGAATGAAAATTTTCTGGAATAGGTGATATGGCTTTCGACAAATCCAAAATTTTCATCTCATCACCAAGTTTTGGTTGCCGCAAGTAAAATCCACCATTAAGGTGTAAAAAAGAAACAGAAAAAAAGGCACTGTGTTGTGTGTTCCTCTCCTCTCTCCCTTTTGTAAAGCCCTAATCTTCCCCTGAATTTAACTTTCTTCTGGGTTGGCTGGCTTCTGCAACATTTTCTACCAATAAAGGTCAGCTCTCTCTCTCTCTCTCTCTCTCTCTCTCTCTCTCTCTGTGTTTGTTTTGAGAATTGGGAATTTCCCGTGTTCTTGAACCATTTCTATATTTATTAGATTAAGTAAAGGAAACAAATTTTTCCAGTTTTTTTTCCACGTTTTGGATTGAATTAGTTGATGGGTAACAATTAATGAAGCTAAATCTGGATTGCAAATTGTTGCCAATTGGTCTTATGGGTTCTTGTCACTTATGATTTGTTTGTTTGAAAACTGGGGAGAAAAGTAATACAATTTTTGAAACAAACCCAACATTTTAACAGTTGCATAAATCTTAATGGAGACAGTAATCGTTCCTCGCTGCATCGAGTGTGTTTAAAGATTTTCAATCTTCTGTATGAGCAAAGACTACCCCGTTTGGACAATATACTTGGAAGAAATATGGTTGCAACGTTGGTTACCGGTGGATGCTGTAGCATGTAGTCTTCATTTTGCAGAACTTTAAGCAATTTTATTTTTTTCGTATCAGACAATCGTTTGACTTTGCCAGACTGCTAGTTTGTGTTGAGTTTAGATGACACTGTGGCAGATTTTGGACATCACTTCAATTTCCTGACTAACGAGATTATTAGATCGAAGTTTAATAAGAAAAGTTTTTGTGTTGGTTGCTCATACTAGTGATTGGAAAAACTTGGTTTATAACTTTATCTATACATAGGTCAAATGTCCCCTTGGCATGCAACGTACCATAGATCTTGCATTTCTAGCGTACATATACGATCAATAGTTGAGCAGCTTGACTTTTTTAAGGACCTTAGGAGAGCCCTTTTTCAATATAAAATGTTCATCTCTGTACACACATATATTTGTATGTATATATTTATGCTTCATATGCTTTCTTTACAATACGTAGATGGTTCAGTTTTTGTGGCTTCAACTTAGGGGTCAAGGTCTGATTGACGAATGATTATGCTGTTTTCAGTTTATTACTTTTGAGTTTGTCAGTGGTAACCTGTGCCTCTCTTCAAAATCAGGTAGCAAGTATACCCAAAGGGTTTCATGGCAGGTAATGGCCTGACATCTCTAGGTCGTGTGAAGCTAACTGATCTGGCACCTGCTGAAGGCCTTCCATCAGATTCTTACAAACTATCTGTTTCGACTTTGTCACAATCACTAGCACTCTATTCTGCTGCCATCATTCAGTTTCCAGTGAGTGATGGGGCTCTTTTGAGGTCGGGTTTAGATTCGGCTCGCCTCTACTTCCACCAGAAATCATCATACCCAGCTGCAGATATGGTTAATAACAATGACCCTCGTGACTGGTGCAAGACTTCCGGTTATAATGCAGATCCTCAATTGTGGCTAGAAACCTATGATTACAGACCTGGACTCACTCCTTTAGAGCCCGACAACACAATGGAATTTCCTCCGGCAGCTTTACCAGATATATTTTCACTGCTTGCAAAGGCAGCTCGAGATATATTGGACGCTATCAGCTTCTATTTGAACTTGAGGAGCTCACCATTTACTGAAGTACTTGATAATGTTCCCTTAAGAAACCGGGAAATATCTTCTTCAGTATTATCTGTCTGTTGTCATGCAAGGCCATCATTTCAGGGGACACAACACCATAGTTTTACGACTCAAGAGGATGGCCAGTTGGTTATGTTTTCTGACCATGAACATCAAGTTGACAAAAGCTTGATATCTCTTGTCAAGTCAGACAAGGCTGGTCTACACATAAAGGACTTTCAGGGTCGTTGGGTTCTTGTGGACGAAGATCTTGGTCCTCAAGAAGCTATTGTTTACCCTGGACTTGCACTCTATCAGGCAACTGCAGGATATGTTAACCCTGCACTGCAGAGAACGGAGACTGCTAATGCACAGAGCAACTTGTTTGGGCGATGTTCTTTGGCTTTTAAACTCATGCCTAAATCCATGACCAATCTTAGTTGTTCAGAGATGAGAGCCGCTGGTCATGGAGTTGAAGCTCAGTTCCAGCTTCCAGTAGCGGTTGATGACTTTATGCAGAGATCTCACCCCACCGATCAACTCTTTAACAGACACAGTTTCCAAAGTTCCAATTTCCATGCAGCACAAGATGGTATGCTGCATTTAATCTTCTTTACCAATTGCCTGCTTGTTACATAATGTAAATTGATTTCATGAATGAAATTTTTTTAATGACAGCTTACTTTAATTAGGATTGGTCTTACTGACTGAAGCACATGCACACACCAAAAATAAGTTCGATGTATAAGCTAAATTAAGTCCAACTCTATTGATAGTAATCGATAAACAAGGATCTTCAATCTAGTTTTATCTTCGAAAATTATCTCCGTCTCTTGAATCCTCTTGATATTGGATTGCACGTGTTTATGTGTATCTCTTAGTGAGAAGCTTTTAACAGCAGGTCCTTGGGTCGATGAAATGCTGGTACAGGATCTATGAAGCCTTTCTTAAGGAGGAGAAAGAGTGAAAGAACCAAACCTCTGCCACCTTCCAAGAGATTACGGGTTGAGGCCCAGAGAGTCCTGAAGGAAAGGGTTCAAGACATTGCAGACAAGAAGGGAATCAAGCTGAGGTTCTGCAGCCTGAAGGAGTGTGAGAATCACATGCAGACACTTGATAGCCCATGTGCCAGTATAAGAACGGAGATTGGGTGGCCACACGGGGTGCCATTTGTTCATCCCCATGATCTCCCCAACAAGGCAAAGATCGGTTTCCTTGAAGCCTATGAACCTGGTTGGACAGCTACTCATGATATGGAGTTAAGTCTAACTGAACCTGGACAGGCTGGCCAGTCAACACTCGGTTAATTGTAACTGTAAGTCCCATTCTAGCAATCAAGTAAAAAAGTTTGTATTTGAATAACCAAGCATCCTTACACGTTATATTCCTCTCTTTAGTTCACTGCTTTGCAGATAATCACATATTATTTCTCTTGGCGTACGCATTATATGTGAAATCATAATACGATATATGCCAGTGAAACATAGTGTCTAAAGATTGTGCTAGGTATAGAAGTTAAATGCTTCTTTCTGTGGTAGAATTAAGAACAGAAAAGTAAACTTTGCCAATGGTGATATTTTTCGTTGCAGGAGTTCCGTGGATATATGTTAATTCTCTGTTGTGTAAATGCAACACAGAATTGGACAATTAGTTGTATTGCAGTTCTTTCCCTGATATAGCTCATTTGGGCTGCATTTCCCTCATCAAAGTTGATGTCTACTATGCGAACTGATATTCGTCCTTTGTTTTTTTCTTTCCTGCAGGAATTGTTTGACTCGACTTGGATGGCCGATAACAGTACTTGTAACTTCCAATACATGGCATCCAGAAGCGTGGTCCAACTTCACGCGATTCTCGTAGGATGACAATCGTGATTCATACTGCCCATACTAAGTTCTCGGTTTGTATAGACGTTTTGAGAAAAGTTGACAAAGCGGACGGCATGCATGTGGAACCTTCATCTGCTACACGTATCATGTCGGGAGCAATAGGATCGGAAAAGCGCTGAACGAAACATGGATAGGAGTGAATTTTGGAAAGATAGTCGCACATTCCATATGGTGTAGGTTTTGATACTGTAATACTACACTTGTAATTCGAATTTCGAAAGCTTTCCAGTGCGAGTTGTAGATTAATAAAGAGAGAGCACCTGATCTTGTTGGCAGATGTTCCTTTAACCAATCTTGTACTCTGTTTTATACAGTGCAACTTATGTTTCACAGTTAATAATACAGACGCCTGATAGTTTTTCATGATTCTAAACATAACCGCGCATGGCCGGTAGACACAAGCCTCAGGTCGTTTGGATGCCCCGAGAAAACAGAAGCGCTCCTTAAAGTTGCATTAGTGTTTACACATTACAACGTGCCCTTTGCATTTTATAACTGGTATTGTCCAGAAACCCTGTTCGGTAACCTTCTGTCACTCTGCAAGTGAGACGGTAGTTCAAGGGTTTTACAGATCTGCAGTAGCCATCCACAGCACTCAGTTTGAATTGTCCGCGTAACTTCAAGGCTTTTCTCAGCCTCGAAATGGTGACTGGTTTTCAAAAGGCAATTTAACGGGTGTAGCATTAGCATAGAATTCTTCCAAGTTGTAGAAAGCTCGCTGTGGTGGAAGAAATATATGAATAACAACATCACCTGAATTAAGACACGAGTGAAGCCTTCTGGGTTAGATCAAGAATTCTTGAATAAGAATTTGTCAGCAAATTTAACAATTTCTAGAAAGACACTGCAACCACACTCTGACGCTTACAACGAATCACCAGACCCCTAATTATTGACCCCATAGCTGTGCAAATATGTCGGAGGACACCAAAATCATGACCAGAAAACAACATTTTCAGGTATCTTATGACTAGCAAAATCAAGTTCCCAACAGACTGATACTACAATACTTCCCAATTTAAAATGTATAACAGCTAGAACCTAACAGAACATGCAGCCATGTCTTGAAAGTTCTAGAACAGTAGACACAATACACAATTAATTCAGTACAGAATGTTATCCCTTTATGCATAGTTATGACCCAAGAAAAAATAAAATAAAAATAAACTTGAGAAGAATGGGGTTGAAATTCACAAAGCAGAGTAACAACAAAGCTTAATTGGGGAAATTGAATATGTTGGTGAGTGCTATGGGCACTGGGACCGTCTTGGCAATAGTCCTCAAAGAGTTAGAGCGTTGATTTAAAAAACCATGTTGCTAGATACAGAGAAAAACAATATAATTCTCAACGACCCCATCCTATTGAACCTCAACAGGTTGATTTATTACAACATAACAATCAAGATATTCTCCTAAAAAAACTAAGTTTAAAACCTTATATGTGTATCATATATATATAGCACTGCTAGCATACCGGTTGACTACCAAAATTAATTCAACATTTGAAGGAAAGTTTTCACAAACTTAACCTAAAATTTCACTTAAGTGCATGCACTCAAAAAATAAAAATTTGACTGGCTAAGAACACTTATTGATAACAAGTTTCATCTAAATAAGTCAAAAGGGTCATATAAGAAAGCTACATGCGGCTTGGTATACTACCATATGGAAATAGTTACTCCCACATCAATCAAACAATATGAATTGTTTCACATTAGCACCGCAATAACAATTTCAAACAGGTACCACATCTCAGTTGCCAAAAACCATGAATGGAGTAGAAAGATACAGTAAATAGGTAAGCAAAATAAAAGCACAAGGTTCATATTATATATTACCCATGGAATCTGCATCAATGTAAATCTAAAATGAGTTCAACATCACATCCCATATTTCCAATTAAGCCATGATTAAAAAATTTCACTACAATGTGAAGGATTAAAACTCACCAAAATCCAACAGGGTCCATGAGTTGGGTTTTGAGTCCCCAGATGAAACTCTTCCATACTTCTCCTCTGCCAGATCTCTTATCCGGGACCTTAATTGCAGCATAAAGATAAAATCAAATATTTCTTCCAAGTCTGCCACACAATTTATCATGCAAATCAATCATAAACATTCAAAAATTTAAAGTTTGAAGCACTTACGCAATTGCATCACTTTGCGGACGAGAAAATGCTGTGGCAATTATGAAAAACCGAGTCCAATACACAAGAGGCTTCACAAATAGGACCTTTATATCTCCTGCTTTTACGTCATTTGCAACGTTGGCCATTGCAACAGCAACTAAATAGATTGCAGGAAATCACTAATCAGCTTCATAAAATAAGCATATTTTGAAGGTCTAGGTTCATAACGCGAGAGATTATAATAATGAAAACTAGAAAGAATCTTCATATCAGTTGCCCGTGTAACATTAAGGCTGAAACAAAGAATCTAGCTCAGATTGCTTATGATATGAGCTTACATGATAAGCTTTCAGCATCATCATCAAGCTCTGTGCTAGGTGACTTCCTGTCATTGCTACTATATACCACCTTTCCATATTTATCAAACAAGTCATCAAACATATCGTCTGTATCTTCGCTTACATTCTGCAATGTGCCATTGATTCAGCTATCATAAGCATTTAAGGTTTAAAACGACAGAACACAAATCACAAAAATTAACAAAAACCCTTACAAGTTTTACTTATTTTCTCATAAAACCACGACTCTATACAAAACAATACAAGAAAAAAAAAACATCATACGAAAAGTTTGAATATTTACAAGACAAGCTTCAAAAAAATAAAAAATAAAAAATTCATAAATATGTTCATTTAGTAGCAGAAATTACACAAAATTCAAAACCCATAACGCTAGTCACATGGATTTGGAAACCCGAAAAATGAAATCACATACCGGAGTGAAACTATCTTCAGCTTCCTTGGCGCGAGCCAAACGCAATCTGGGCAATTCCCTGGACTTCAAATTTAAGTTCTTGCTTCTAGGCGCTTGCCAAAAGCACTTGCAGTGCAAGCACTTATGAGGAAAAATCGTGGTGGGACTTTGACAGAACCTGGGTTGAAGACAACCCAGCTTTTGGAGGTCGTCGGAGAACCGGAATCCAGCACCACCTCCGGCAACAGACAGAGTAATGAGCAACGCCATTTTTGGTGTTTTGGTTTTTGGTACGATTGCAAAGATATTTGAAGATGAGAGAAAATATACGATATCACCGGAAGCAATGGTCATCGAATTATAATGGGTTCCGGGTTTTCGGGTATTTGGACTTGGGCTTGCCACATCATGCCTGGCCCAGTCTCTCTCTCTCTCTCTCTCTCTCTCTCTCTCTCTCTCTCTCTCTCTCTCTCTCTCTCTCTCTCTCTCTCTCTCTCTCTATTTATTTCTTTTTGGTGAATTAGTTTTTCCTTTATTTGTTTACAAAGAAAGTCGGATTTTGCAAGAAATTTGTAGCTAAAGCGATTAAGTTGCTCTTATGGAACCAAGGTCGAAAAGATTGAGAAAATCAATCAATCACAACCACAATTTACGGATTCCTTCGAAGTTAAGGATCGGTAATCCTTTTCAGAAATCAAACTGACTCAGTCTTATGCATAGAAATACTTGCTTTCCATAGGAGTTGCATGCTAGATTAGTCACCTATCTCGCACAAAAGGTCCTAGGTTCATTTCTCCCTCTCTCGCTCTCGTTTGTATCACAAGAAAAAGAAAAAAGAAACCAGATTTTTTTAAGAGAAAAAGTTTTTGATCACAAAGTCTTGTGGAGGTAAATTTGGCGTTTTGCGTCCCTTGGTGATAACTATTTTTCTCTGTCAACCACCACCATCCTATTTCCAGGACTTGCCAGTTTTATAACCATTCTACAAAACTGAACGAACACTACAAGAAGCAAAAATTCTTAAGTGCTTCAGAGTAAGGGTGGGCAAACAGGTCCAGAATCTACGAGTCGGGGCTGGTTCGGGTCGGGTACAAATTTATCAAACAAAAATAATCTGTGGTTTGAGTCGGGTCCAGAATCTGTGAGTCGGGGCTGATGCGAGTCGGGGCTTATTTTTTGGATCTGAGTCTTGAATTCTTGTATGAATAAGATAGGACTTTGAGTGTGCAGCATTCTTACAAACAAAAATAATTTGTGTTTGGATGTTATTTTCACACACCAGTCCAAAATTTAAAAAAGAAAAAAGAAAAAAAGGGTTTGGACCCGTAGGCCCACTTCAAATGGGCCGGGTTAGATCCAGTTTCCCAAATCAAAATTCGTATACCCATCCGGTCCCGTCCCATTGCATTTTAAAACAAGTCCAGTCCGATTCCTCTAAATTTAGGCCTGGCCCCGCCCATGCCCTCCCCTACTCCGGATCAACAAGAAAGTTCCCTACAAGGAGACTTGGTGCAGAGTTGCAAACCAACACATCTTCCAAGATTTTTAAGAGCTTATTGAAAAGCAGGTTTAAACCGAAGCAAAAATTCTCTTCCGGTTGATACAAAAGAACAATGCCCTTGGTAATTACTATTGGCAGAGAAGTGAATAAATTTTTGTCCAATTTCGAAAATTCTATAGTGCTTCAGAGTATTATATAATCCATATTCTTTAACCTTTAGATCATGGTCATCGTATTTTTGACAAAGGATCTAACAAGGTGAAAGAATCCGACAATCCGATTTTTGTTGGGGTAGAACTTTAGAGAATTTAACCATACAACTCAATTCATGACACCACCTGGCTAAAAAGAAAACCATATCATAAACTTGTTTCACAATAGATTAACCAAATGTGCAATTCAGCGGCATCCTTCCTTCCCACAGCGTGGATACAGTCATGGAATTAAAAAAGCAAATCACCGAAACGAGTTTTAAAAGCTCAAAATAACACAACTTGATTCTGTCTACTCATAAGCGATGCAAATGGTAATATCAACTCCGAGAATATCCGTCACTCTTGAGAATTTTGTGCTACGCACTCATGACAACAAAGTAAATGCAGGAGGGGAAGGGACAGAAAGAGGAAAGGAGCGGGGGGGAGAGGACGGAGATGCAGGTGTTACCTATGGCCTACGCGGAAGGTGAACTGCTACTGCTTCCCTTAAAGACCTTCATAAAGTGCCCGCCATCAGAACCTAAAGCTAAATAGGCAAATAACAAAGCGTCAAAAACCAAACAATCCACCTAACCCGCCAAAAATCATGAGTAATCTTGTATAAGCTACTGCATAAGAACAAGTATGAACTCTAAATAACATTAGCCCAATCGTGTTCCAATACGATTAGATATAATATTTATCAACAAAACCACTAAAAAATCCAAGAGAGAGAGTATTACCTATGGCTTACGAGGGGGTGAACTGCTGGTGCTGCTCTTGCTACTGCTTCTTCCCCTCAAAGGCCTAAATAAAACACCCTCCCACATCAGAACAAGCTAAAATCAAGTACCAAGCAAACACAGTCCACGGAAACATGAGAATTTTTTAACCTACTACACAAGTACTAAGCCCAAGTTTTGGATCTCAATTAGGTGTTTAATATGCGACTAATAAACACATATGCTGTGAACTTGTAGAAAAATGATCATACATAAAACTGATTATGAAAAAGACATACATAATACAACCGAAAGGATAATTGCAGATGAAAACAAAGTTATACAAATGTGAGAGCTAAAACAGATACAAACGGGCCTGGAATAAAATTCATTCAGATCAAAGTTAAAACTAAAAATTAAAAAATTACCTTCTCGGACTGCGAGAGATTCTTCGGGGTGCCTGTTATAGTGCAAAGAGTTAATCCATATAAGGGATCCCAGAAGCCAAGTTATGTAAACTGATAAAAACATACCTTTCGTGGACTAGGTGATCCAGATGACGATGACCTCCCACGTCTAGTAGCTGGTCCTCGACCTCTGTTGAATACAAGCAACAAAGTAGGTATAAGGCATATTAGCAAGCATACTATTCCTTCAAATAAAATGACAATATAAGAACTTTGAAAGGTATATTTTGGCAATATGCAGAGTAGGAACCAAGAATTCAAAAAAATAGGTCCTAGAAGATAGTACCACCATATCACTTGGAGGGGAAAAAAACTTCGGCAGGTTTAAGTAGTGAGATGTATGCAAACATATATTCCACCACATACAGTGTTTTAAAAAACGCAGGCGCGCCTAGGCGGCTACAGAGGCCGGGAGGGGGTGAAAACGCCTCTACCCAGTGGGAGTAGGCAAAAACTCTCCTAGACGTGGTCGAGGCACGCCCCAGCACTCTGAGGCGGCCGAAATCCTTGCTTGAAATTTTCTGGGGACCCCTTGAAGTCGAAGGCTGGGCCTCCGAGGCTCTACCCTCTGGTTTTTTTTTTTTTTTTTTTTTTTTTTTTTCAGTTGCAGTGGCAGCGTATTCACGAAGGAGACAACCGTGAATAAGAAAAAGGATTTATTTTTAAATCGTTTTGGGCCAAGTTTTTTTAAATGACTTGGCCCAAAACGACGTCGTTTTGGCCAAGTCTATTTTTCTTATTAACCCACAGCAGTCCCCGTTTTTTTAATGACCCACAGCAGTCCCCCATTTTTTTTAATAATCTACAGCCGTACCCAATTATTCAGGTCCCGCAAGGCTTCGCCTCACGCCTCAAGGCTTTTGCCTAGGCGAGGCTATCCATGAAATGCCTCAACTATGCCTTCGCCTTTTAAAACATTCCAACATAAGAACATTCTGTGTACAACACACCATACGAACACATATACAATCATAATGATTCTTGTCCCACCCAAAAGCTAGACTACAACACATGAGTTCAATCAAACCTTATTTTCAAAAAATATGAATAAACATCACAAACTCCAAACTCAATGCACTCGTCAATGCAATTCCATCCAACTTCAATGAATCGAGAACATGAAAAATCAAGAAACGTGATCCACTTCAAGCATAAAGCAAAAGACTTCTTCAGACATGGATATAGATGTTACCTCCGCGGCGAGATTGACCTTGAACGGGATCGACCAGGCCTACGAATGGGAGAACGGGTACGCCTACGAATTGGAGACCTTCTGGGAGGACTACGAAACCGTCTAGGAGGTGAACTGAAGAATTAAATTCGCATATAAGATTAAACCAAAATATAAATTCAAAGTAACTCAACCGAAAGGAAAAAAAATAGCTTAACAGACTCATATTTGTAAGCACATTTGGTAGTAACATCAACCTTTTGCTGCAATACATGACTAAACACCGAGATATTATTAAAAATGGTGCACGAAGTTGCATGTAAATTCTGTGATAATACCATTGGTCTATAGGATGCATCCTACTTATCAAAACACACTTAAGCCCTTTGAATCGTCTCTGTTATGCATTATTGATCAAGAAATTAATAGCCTGACTTCATTTTTCTTTGCAGGATTTACATGCACAGTACTTATATATCATGAGACCGCAAGAATAAGCACATATACACAGAAATTAGACAACTCTCCAAGGTGATAAAGATTCACTAAACTGTTGGAAGAACATGCAAAACCAGTAAAATCAACCACGAGTAGTACGAGATCTCTTTCAATTCCACAGAAATTCATGGTCTATGAAAAATCCATATATTGACTTATTTTTTAAGCGCAAGATTTGTGAAGAATCTTAGGCAAAAAAATAGATATTTACCGGCGCCTTGGAGGTCCTGGAGAGCGTCTACGAATGGGACTGCCTCGTATCCTTCTTGGAGAGGTCATATTCAAGTATATGATTAGTCAACACCGTTAAAATAACTCAAACAATTTAGCATGAAAAAATGCAAAATTGCTTCAATATAATACCTAACAGGGGAACGTCGCCTTGGTGGCGGCGATCCAGAACGACCTCTGGGTGGAGATGCAAGCCTTTTCCTTGGAGGTGAACCACCATGGCGGTAGGGACGAGCAGGCGAGGCAGCACGACGACGTGGTGGAGAATCTAATGGTCGTCTTGGAGATTCACCTCTTCGACCGACAGGTGATCTCCTCCGTGGTGAGGGAACACCTCTCCGACGAGGAGAAGCTGATATCATTAAGTAAAAGATAGATCACTAACATAGTAGAAAAAATACATATGATACCATAAAAAGAATAAAATATAGAAAGATTATACCTTCCCTCGGTCGCCTTGGTGCATCTTTGTCAGCACTGGCACCATCAGTTTTCACAGCATCTCTCTTTGGAGCAGTGGCAACAGGCTTAGGAGGAGAAGACACCTTCTGACGTTGAGGTAATGTAAACTTTGCTCGAACGACATTACCATCGATTTGAGCCTGAAATAAGGAAATTCAACACATCATATTCCAAAAATGTTAGGTCTTAAAAGTTATAGGAACTATTATACTCCCACACTTTGAGAAAACTTACGCCGTCCATGTATAATTGTGCTTTTTCAGCATCTGCTCGTGTTTTGAACTCAACATATCCAAATCCTTTTGGAAGATTAACCTGCAGAAGAAGGCACTTTTAACATACATGTTGCACAGAAAGATACTTCAAAGTCAAGAATTAAATCTAGCATGCACTTACAGTACGATCCATTGCCAGCTCCACATTGACAACTTCCCCAAAGTTACCTACAAAGTAATACAAAACGTAATGAGACACACTGTCTGTGACTTAGTTTATCTGGACATTAGCAAAGAAACAATACACGAGCCAATGATGTAAGCAATTCTCATACATATGGTTATAAATCTGAGTTTAGGATCGGTGCTACAAAGCACAAGACACATGCAATTGCCTAAATGTGAAGTCATTACTAGTTGCTTTAAAAGTTACATGGAATTGATCCTTGTACAATTTTGCATAAATACAACAAAAAAACCAAAACAATGAAACTTTAAAAGAATATAAGTTCAAATCATAAGTTAATTCAAATTTTCCCAGAAGCTGATATGAAAATCTTATAGAGAAGAGTATGATCTAAAAATATACGTTGGACTCCTTCGTAAAGATTTTTAAGTTGTTGCACTATAGGCTATTATGTAAATAAAGATTTGTATGGGGAGTTAGCTTAGGATCAACTCCTCTGGAATTAGGTATCCCAACTCCTCTGGAATTAGGTATCCCAACACAATCTCATAATGCAAAAAGAAGTAAAATATTATAGATACAAAACAAAACCATACAGAATATTTCTCGTAAATGGCCTTCATGCACATTCCTCGTAAGCGCATCAATGTGAAGAACAAGTGACTGATGAACTGGAGAAGCTTTCCTGAAATGTGACATATTATCAGATGAAAGATGTGCAATATAATTTAGGGGGTTAAGAAAGCAAAACGTAGTGGATCTACTCCAGAGAAAACTATCAAGTCCAGCAAGAACGCAATATCTATAAGACTCTGTGTAGCAAGTTGAAAATAAAGTTTCTAAGAGAAAACTCATATCCAAATGTCAATTGCAGTAAAAAAAGGGAAAAAAATATCTACACCAACATAATTTAAGCTAATAATTTTTGGCTTACCAAAAATAAATCACATAACAGGATGCTGTCAATGCTCATAGAATGCATATGTGCATGAACAGTCACTTGAACCAATCAAAGTCTACTTCAAATTAACTAACAAGTTCTACTTCTCAATGTACCCTAAAAAAATTAAAAAGTACAAAAACCACTAAAAAAACCCCACAAATTCAAAGAAAAAACTATCAATACCTTGGGGGCGGTGACGCCTTTTTAGATTGTGGTGGTGGAGAACGACCTCGTCTTGCAACTTCAGGACTGAAAAACAAATCAGTTTAATTAACAATAAAGCAATAGTTTTTTTATGAAAACCTGAATTAACGGATTCCATAATCACATTAAAGCACAACAACAACAAAAAACAAAATAAAGAAAAGCGAAGATGCATGGTTTAGAATCTAAACTATGCATAAAAAGTTATACGTTCGACTGCTCTAACCTCATCAATTAATCCACTCATAACCGTAGTTTAAGTTGTTCCAACTTTAATACTTCATCATTCCTACTTAGGTAAAAGCCATACTTTTCAATGTGCTGATTGCTTAATGTCGATTGGCAAATTTTCCCACTGACCGATATGAATGTTGAATCAATATTCTTTATATTCAAATTCAAATTTTGTACTTAGCTTACTGCTGATATATAGCATTCACCAATGTTTTTAAGGTGAGGCTTGTTTCTTTTTATGATGATTGTGGTTTTGGTTGTTAGGCATTCCATTCAAATTTAGTGACTTTAATCGTATAAATTGTTTAATATTCCTTAACGAATTTATACCGGACTTTCTAAGCAACCAAACAGCAGATACAAAACCCTAGAGTGTCAAATTAGGATCGGGAAACGAAAATCGAACCTTTTTTTGGAGGCAGGGGGACTTCGGCTGCGAGAGCTGCCGCTCCGGGACGGAGAGGAGGAAGAGGTGAAGGACCTGGAGCGAGATCGGGAGCGAGAACGCGAGCTGGAGAGGGAGTCGGAGCCTGAGTAGGAGCGGGAACGGGACCGGGAGGATGAGCCGGACACGGAGCCAGATGGCGAGCGACGGGCTCGGGTTGGCTTCGCCATGGCGGAGAGAGAGACGAAACCCTAGATAAACCCCGCTCTGGAAAAGTGGGCACAGAGATAAGGGAGAGAGACAGGGAGAAGGTGGTTTTTTATGTTATGTTTGGCGATTTTTTTAAATAGCTAATTAAATTAAATATTAGAATTCCCGATTTTCTCTATCATTTATATTGAACATGTGTGTCTTTTTAAAATTTAATTAAAGTTCTTTAATCAATAATCACATCTATTATTTAAAATTAAAATAATTTTTGAATT
Source organism: Pyrus communis (assembly GCF_041283825.1). Lineage (NCBI taxonomy): Eukaryota > Viridiplantae > Streptophyta > Magnoliopsida > Rosales > Rosaceae > Pyrus > Pyrus communis. Next base: position 9,152,401 of record NC_142569.1, read on the forward strand.
TATCATTTTATCTACATGATGCACTTTTCCTTATTTAGTATGAATTTTAGTAATTAAACTATATTTTCTCTTCTTCCAAATATGTTTTTTTTATGCAAACATTTAATATTATTTCTTTTTTCAAATGGTTTTTTCTTTTTCAAATAGTTGGTGATCAACATAAAAGCTCCGTATAATTTTTTCAATTTTTTTGTGAAATTATATTTTTTTGCTGTTTTTTTAAGTATAATTGTTGACGAATTATTATTAGGTACAATATATTACGTATATATATTATCTACGGGTATGTTTGAATTTACAAAAATCATTAATTGGTACATTTGATTTGATACATATTGTTAATATTGGTACATTATTTTTATTTTGGTATTTTGTGCACATTGTGTATTGGTACGTTTATACTATTCTCAATCCTATTTTCTCTTAACATACTGAAATAAAAACTCATTTTGGTACGTTTGATTTTGGGGGATTTAAAATTATTTTAAACTATTTTGGAAAGAAAATATCTTCAATCGTAGATAATTATTGCTAAATTGTAGCATTATTGTGAAAATAAATTGAATATAACCAACCTTTTTTTTTTTTTACAATTATCTCTAACGGAGGAGAGTGTAATCAAAATGTTAGATTATAGGAAATTTGTTACAATATAATATGCATATAGCACCAAAATTATGACAAAAAAAAAAAGTTTAATCAAATCACTAAAAAACATGAATGTTTGATCTAAAAAATTCAAATTTGAGGCGCCTATATCAAATGATTCCTAAATTTTAACAATACAATAAGTTACTAATTAATACTACGGTCCAGTGAGACTCAGATTTTCACATAATGACTAACGAGAGTCATAAATGGTAATATAACGATGACGAACAAACACAACTGGGTAGATAGCAACAAACTCCTTTTGATGGTAGTAAAATGCGTGTGCGACGTGTGATTGATAGATCATCTTTGCAAAATTCAATTCATCCGAAATTATTTGCCTATTTAATTGTCACGATGAATGTCGATGTTTCTTAAAACATAATGCCGTCAATTTTTTTGAATTCAATTAGTTATCTCAAATATTGTCGATTTGCCTAATATTTTGCAAGAATGATCTAAGAAGTGCAACTTGAAAAATATGCAATTTGGATTGTTAAAATTCAATGTTGGGATCCCACCACTAATCACCTTTTTTTTTTTTTTAACCTTCCCTTAAAGGTTATGATGTATTGATAGGATCATTTTCTTGGAGAACCGAGAATCATTTTAAATTCAAAATTAAATATAAATAATTTTTAACAAAAACTGCACGATATACGATGAACCGTCATAATCACATGATTTCCAAGAAAATGATCCGACGAAAACCCTTTCATGTATTGATAAACCTCATAGAAATTGGAGTGCTTATTTTCTTGGTTTTTTTGGTAAACCTCAAGGAACACTAGTTGTGCATAGTAATTATCTTCAACTATTAGCTAGGAGAAATAAACAGTACAAGAAATGTTAACTTGGATTGTAGCTCACTTCAACATAATTCTCTCGAAATAGTGTTCCTATCGCGCAAAACGGGTTGGTTCCCCCAAGCTTAAGCTAGTAGTCTAGTTCATTTTTGGTTCTCCGGCGCTGGTTGAAGCATCTGAACGTCTTCTCTTGGCCTCATTGTCCCCCAACTGCAGCGAAAAACAAATATCTTCGTCGCAGCCATTCCTTAGCGATGAGAGATTCTCAGAAACTGTTCTATCGATCTGATTCTTTTTATGTAGTGGGGAGCCTCTGATGAAGCTTGGTATAAACTGATGTTCGACACTGGGGACTGCCTTGATCCCATCTTCCAGATGAAACTCTGTTTCCGCTAAGGAAGGATTCCTGGGTGGGCTGCTGGGTTCAACTTCTAAAGGAAGATGCTGAATTTGAAGACCCAGTGACTCAAACTTCTCCTCAGATGTTTCTTTTCGAAGCATCGCATCTGGAGGGGAAGAGTCGCCAACAGTGGATCCAATTACTGTTGCTGAAGCAGTCCTTTGTTCTTGTACAGCCACTGCAGGGAACATATACACAAATTTGTAATTAATTCACGTAACAATCTATGAAATTATATGCAAAGAAAATGAGCGAAGCAATCAGAGATACATGCAGACGAACTACAATTAAAAAGCTGAAGATAGATAAATGCAGTGCATTAACCATGGGGGGAAGGAAACCAGCAAAAAGGGCAATTTCCGAAGCACAAACCTCTAAGCCCTTCATCAGTTGTAATGATGTCAAGTTCAAGGAGCTTCAGAAGACGTCCGAGATCAACTCCGCTTGTCCAATTCTCAGGAGGTTGACCAATTTTTAATTTAAGTCGTCCTCGGTTAGCAGTACCACCCCATATGATCCCAATTGGTCGTGGCTTCTCACTATTCACACCTTTGAGTACTATCAGGCTCCCGCTGTCTCCTTCGAGGTCAAATGTTTGTTGGTTCTCACCAACCACAAGAAAATCAGTTAAGAAGCATATGCCTTTCTCGTCATTGTACTCAAGAGCATAGGCCAACACAGTTCCAGCAGTCAAACCAGAACTTCTTCCAACCTTCATCACCTGCTTTCCAATAAGGGTACTAATCGGAGACTGCAAGTCAATAATCTTAACATTGCCAATCTCCCCTACTCCTTTCATGGATGTAATAACAGTACACATGTCAAAATCATCAGCAAAAGGAATGAATGCCCCATCTGCTCTCACAAACGTCTCTGTAATAACAAAAAATCAGGATGAATAAGTGTTTCTCTTCCTTCTCCCTTTCCTTCATTCTTTAAAAAAAAAAAAAAGTTACATCTGTATTAAGTATTGTGCTTGTAATCTTTACATTTAAACTGTCAACTTCTTTACTATAGCTTGCTTAACTTAGCTAAGTACATATCCACTTGGAACTTGACAGAACGGTCAAAGAAACAAAGTCAAGCTACTCAAATTTGGATTGATGAGCACTCTTGAGAGAAATTTTTATTAAATCCATCTCTAAAAGCAATGTAAGTTACATTACCAACTTTTAAAATCGTATTTACCTGGGTTAATTCCGGCAAAGATGCCATACCAAAGCTCATCTGTGATAAATGAGGTAGCTCTCTCCACCGCACCAAGATATACCCCAGGTCCAAGCGAAGGAGGCAGGGGATGAAACATCTTCTGATTTGGGTAATCCAAGTCAACCGCAACATGCCGATTTGTGAGAAAACCAACTTGTTGGTTGCCTGTTTGGCTCCTTACTATAGCACCCAATGTTCCATATGTTTCTTGGCTTGCCACCTGAACACCAGCAAATGAAACAGTACTTACCAGCATTCAGATTTACCAGATAATACTATGAAAAATAACTAGCTCGGGAGGTAACTTAACAATACCTGAGAACCTGAGCCAATGCACGGATCACCTCCACGCAAATCATCTACAATTTCTGTGTACAATTGTTCTTTGGGAGCTGGCTCGGGTGCACCAAAATATGAGAATTCCACAACATCCACATCGCACCATATACCTCCAGGTCCCTGATTAAAGTAAAAAGAGTTATTTTAACTAAACTTCGAAACACAAGTAAATTCAGATGGAATGGGCATCAATAACCCAAAACAAACTTGATGACTACAAAATGAACGAAAAATCGAACCATTCTTATCATTCTTTCCTGACCTCTAGGGCAGTGGGTAAACACTGTATTGGGCTGAGCCATTTCTTGTGAACTTTTCTTGAAACAAAGACAAGAATAGCTGGTATGTCAGTTAACACACCCCGTCGAATACGAAACCCAATTGCTGTTCCAAGACTATAACATCGCAAAATCTTGCTGTGAAATGCCCTAATAGTCATCAGTTCAAGCAATGTAGTCGCTTGCTGCCCCTTCGGCAACTGGCCAAGAATTTCAGGAAGGAGCCCCTTCTGTAGATTAGTGAAATAGTTTGCCCTCTCTTCAGCAGTATCATTCAATCGGCTTGAGGTAGGCCACGAGAAGTAAGCAGCGTTAGTCTCACAATGCTGTCCAGCTGATGCAAAGGGTTGAAGTGTTGGTGGACTTAACGAAGGCAAATTAGAATGACTGCAACAGTTTCTCTCAAGATCCAAAGCTGACTCATCTGACAGTGTTGAACCAGAACAACGCATTCTCATATTAAATCTGCTCCGCTCCATCTTTTCGGTTTGCCTAACACGATAACAGAATGAAAAAAAAAAAAATGGAGGGACAGTACTAAGGTAACAATACTCTAACTCACAAAAATGAACGGAAAAACAGGAGATTTTAGGTTGCAAACACAATATGCTAAACTTCTCGACAGAAATTCACGCAAGACAATATTATAACCGTATTAGACATGACGGAGATTGGGTGGACCATGCAATCCCAAAATGTGAGTAGAGACTGCAGAGTGAAGATATGCCTCAAAATAAGACGTGCCCCAAAAGACAAACGGATTATTAAACATCCTCCTACAGTTACAGCAGGGTTAAGTTTTCAACATTACATATAATTATGATGTTTTCCACTACGCGTACAAGAAACGCATGCTATAAGCCCCGAAACAACTTTAAAAGCATCATCCGACTTTTAAGCACCACCCAACGCGGAGATTAATACGAAAAAAAAAACTCCTAAAATCAAGTGATGAGATTTAACAAAGAAATGATAATCATTGCCAATCATGTCTTGTTTCCTAGTAAGTGGAAGAAATGAAGAGAAAATTGATGTATCTTCTGCTTCCTAGCTCCAAAAAAACATATCAAACTAAGATTCACTTCGACATTCGCTGTTTAACTCAAAGGAATATGAAATATAAAAGCTTTCCAACCAGCAGAACCTTGCTTAAAGACTGCTGCTTCATGACCAAAATGTTCCAATTTTACACAAGGGTTAGAAAAACTTGTTTCGAATTGATGTTCAACGGATACCAAAAAGCTAATCACACAGGCAACATACAAGAAGCAATTCATCAAGCTTATGCAATCACAGAAGAAACAGCAAACCCAGCAGAAACCCAAAAAGCAAACTTCTTTTTTCAGACAAGAGAACCACTACAATCACTAACCACCACTAAACACAACAACTTGAACAAAAACTCAAAACAAATAAATTGAGTTAAAAGAAGAGAGCTCACTGATCAGCAATGGCGGAGCTGCCGCAGAACACAAAAATATTATGTGGGTTCTTCTTGCAGGAATCTCAACACCTCAAGAGAAACCAACCCAGGTAGCAATTCAACCGTATTGGAGCAAGAATCGGCTAAAAAGCTTGTGGGATTGGCAGTTTGCTTGTCAGCAGCAGAGTGGTTGCTGCTGCCATAAAAGGTCATTAAAACCCATAAATTCAAAGCTTAGTAAAGTTAATTGCTTGTGCGCTTATTTTAATGAGCGTTTACCCTTTTTTTATGGGGAAGAGAGAGAGAGGATGGTGGAGGGGGCCTTTTGCTAAGGACAAGAATTGTCTGCCATTCCATTTTCGATGCCCTTCCGTGCTTTCTTGTTTTGTGTGGTCACGGTTAAGTCACATTAATATTTTATATTATTTTTTTATAGAGATAATAGACACAAATGAATAGTAATATAAAATATTAACATGATTTAACGTGACCACACAAACAAAAGGGCATGGGAGGACACCGAAAATGAAAGGACAGATAATCCTTGTCCTTTTGCTAATACTTGGTGGGTCTTGAAGGCTTGAAGTTGTCTGATTTGTATTGGCTTTGGCTCCTTTAACTTGAATACTCTCTAGTTGGGAAGATAAAAAAATTTTAAAAATTAAAAAAAAAAAAAAAATTGAAGTACCCTATCCGTACGTAGGTCATCACATCTGTATCGGCAGAGGAGAATCAAATACAGAACAGAGAGATGACATTTTTAACCGTTCTCGAGATACAAGCTCGTACATGTATGTATCCGTACGTAGATCATCACATTTGTATTGGAGGAGGAGGAGAACTGAATACAGAATATCGTTATATAAAATACAATTTTGTTTCACATTTGTCGAAGAAAGAAAGTATTTCCGAGGGGTTCTGGCTTTCTTCTGTTTGTTACTTCCAAGAGTAAAATTCTAGCGTAGATATAACATAAATTCATACCGCTAATTTGATACGATATACATGAATTTATAATACTACGTAGCAAAGTTACGATTAAGCAAAAATTTCTCCCAAACATGTTGGTTTTCATTTTAAAAATTTAGTCCAATTCGTTGAAAACCGATCAAATTGTTCACAATATATTGTCGTCGCGCAACAATTTAAATCGAGCAAGGAGTCGATTCTTTATCAACATGTCTTAGAGGCTCCTTGCCTACATTTACAAATCAATTTTTTTAAACGGCAAACTGTTGTTGGCACTCCCGAATATTCATTGTGCATTACACTTTAAGAGCAGTTTATCCTTTGCATGCAAAAACGACCATTTAGGAGTGCCAGCAACAACTCCCTTAAAAAGGTGATATACACAGTAGAAAATAAGTTCAAAGAACTCACACGAAATTTCAGTTTTATACACATTGCAAAAATTCATAGTTTCAATTCACAGCAATCTGAAGCAGTGCATGTCAATTTGAGTGGAAACTGCAAATAATCAGGGAATAGTTGTCTGCAAATAATAAATCATCGTCACAAAATCAAAGTCAAGGCTTGAACCACAAGAGAGCAACTTCATTAACCACAAAACATAAACTTGCTGATTTTCATACAAGAACTGGGTAGTAAATATGCAGAATGATCCAAGTAGAAACGAACTCACTCATTCAAACACAATCGCTAGTTAACGTTTTAAAGTCTACAACTTTATTACTTCATTTCTTTATCAGGAACTAAAACAAATTAAAAAACTTAATAATCAGAGAAATTAAACTTAGTTTGAGATGAACCCAATTTCACAGAGGGTATAAGAAAGATTATTCACCAAAAAAAAAAAAAAGAGAAAATTTGGCATAAAAAGGAGTAGCAGGAAGAATGTGATAAATACCCAGAAAATAAGACAAGGGTTTTTCTGCAAATCCAGCGACAGCGACAGCGACACTCTCTCTCTCTCTCTCTCTCTCTCTCTGGGGTTCCTCTTCTATCGGATCAGCACCGGGAAGAGCGATCCCTTCTCCTGCTCTGATAAAAAATGAAGCGGCTTTGGGCGCCGTCTCCGAGGAAGAAACGACGGAAAGGAGCTCTGGGCTCTGCGCAAAATATTTGGAGAATTATGTCCTTTTTAATTTTATTGAATATGTATTCAAAATTCAAACCTGAAAATCAAGAATTAAAGTTGCGCCTAAAATTATTTTATTTAATTTTTCGTTAATTTATCACTCGTATTTTATACACTTTCAAAGATAAATTGACAATTTATAACGAGTTTAAGACATAATATTCTTAAATTCAAAAATTTATCGAGTTATCCTTGAAGGATAAATTCGCAATCTATATGCAATCGTGAGAGTTTATTGGCGGAAAAGTAATTATTACCCGTGTTACGCGCAAATCACTTGACTTGAATTCACAAAAAATCAAACATACTTGGAGACTAATAGGTAATAGCCCACAATTAATAAGTAAGGTATTAAAGTGATTAGTTGTGAGAGAATTTAAGTCGAGAGGATAAGAAATTTATTACCACCTTCAAATTAAAATCACATTAAGCACGCCGCAACCCGGCGAGCCCCTCCCTCGGGTTAGATTGACACACCCACGTTTGATGGGGTTAAAATTTTTACCTGCAAATTGCCCAGACTAAAAAGGCCGTCTAAAATTCTGTAAATTTTGAAAAGTCAGATAGAATAAAAAGGGAGAAAAAAAAAAAAAAAAGTAAATTTTGAAAAGTTTGTTCAGTTTCACCACACAGAGTAAACTGAAGCAGTAAATGTCAATTTGAGAGTAATTTACCAGTTGATGCAAGACAAACAGTTGTCCACCTTTTCCATATCTACCTTAACAACCAAAGTAACTTAAATGCTCCAACTTCACAAATAATGCTTCCTAGAGTCATGGTAAATTCTTGAACTCCAAAAACCACAAAGCCATTAACAAATTTGTTGAGAGATTAACTAATCAGATAACAAACAATAGTAAATCATCGTCCGCCGTCAAATAAACGTACGATTTCACCAAAGCAAACACAAGAGAACAACTTCATTAACAACAAAACATAAACTTGCTGAGTTCCATACAAGAATTGGGTAGCAAACACAAAAGATGCATAGACCGAAAGAGGTAGAAACATACGCACTGGTTTAAACACGCAATCACTAGTTCTGCTGAAAGTTTGGAGACACCAGGCTCTCCACATACACGTCAGCAAAGATGGGAAACGGAAGGCCATTTACCAAGAACTTTTTACAAGTTCCGTTCTTCGTGTTGCACAGTAGTAATTGCTTTCGATTTCTCACCAGTAATATCTTGCCATCCTTCCAGTAACACAACGGCTGTAGAGAAAAATATGAGTCAGTGATCAAGATCCTCGTCCAAGACTCCTTCACATTATACTCTTTCATGACCCAAAACGAGTGTTGCTTCATACTGCTCTTGTGTAGCAAACAAAGGCACCCTCCCAAAACGCCAATCGTAAATCTAGTATGATTTGTGACTGAATCAGGTGGTGCCAAGTCTAAGAACTTCTCTTCTGCTAAATCAAATGCAGCAATGACATAGGTAGCTCCAACTCCGACGGGGCCACATAACCAGTGCACAGCTCCATTGAGAAATGTTGTGGAATCGTCCAGAAGATGTTTGTAAGGAAAATCTTGAACCCTTTTCCATGAATTGTTTTTCAGTGAAAACACATGCACCATGCATCCATAAGCAACCTTCACAAACTTGTAGTCATTGATAGAAGGAGCATAACCAAAACTGTGCCTATGATAGCCATTACGGCTGTCTTGTCCAGGACAAACATGAATCGGCATGGGGCAATCCGGTACCCTCAAGCAATCTCTGGTGGTAGGATTGAATATAAAGAGTTTTTCTGGCACGGGCATAATGCAGACCAATCCATTACACGAACCAAAGGTTTGGATCCAAGGAAGGAGGGGTTGGCCGCCCTTGAGTGGAAAATCAAGCTCCAGGGGTAACAAATCATCATCTATAGGTGCGAGATGGTCCAAGGAGAAGAGAGAATTTGTAGAACTGATAAGGAGTTTGCGACTCTGGGTTCTCTTCAGGTGAGCTTGGATGAAGTGGGGTTGAGTGGTGAGATGGAGCCATAACTTCGATACACACCGGAATCTACACACAGACTTCACAGGAAGTCTAGAGAGAATGTCTTCAATGATATCTTCTGAAAGGTTTGGGCCGTTTGACATTTTTTTCGGGGTCAAAAACAGGTTTTGCATTGATGCCTAAAAGTTCAGTACTTGGCAATGGCTTAGTGATTTTCAAACTCCTTGTTCCCTTCTCCTCTGCAGAAAAAAGAACAAACCCAACTTACACAAAATTCAGTTTCGAGTGCAGGTGGCAAAGATGGGAGCTCCAAAATCGATGTCCTTACACCAAGATATTTGCAACTTTATTTCTAGATCAATAACTAACCATGGGTCCTTACAAACTTTTAAACAATTCCATACCCATATATTTGAAAATTACCTAACTTTACAACAAGAGAAAAATTACACGTAATTTGAAATGAAAACATTTTCACAAAGGATTTAAACAGATTATAGCAAAATTTGGGCATAGATGCCTGAAGTTGAGTACTTTATCCAGATTATAACTTGGTTTCTTAATTCAGGAACTAAACATGGGTCTGTATAATCATATAAATTAAATAGCTTTATAATCAGAGAAATTCAACATAATTTGGGGTAAACCCATTTCAATAGAGACGAAGCAAAATTAATCACCCAAAAAAAAAAGGATAAAAACGCAAAATTTTGCAACAAAAGAGAGAGAGAGAGGGTTAGCAGGAAAAATATGTGACGATACCCAGAAAACAAGGGTGGGGTTTTTTTTTCTTCTGCAAATCCAGTGACAGTGCCAATCTTTCTCTCCGTCTCCTTCTCTCTGCTAGCTCGTGCCTTGGGCTTCTTCTTCTTCTTCTATCTCAATCGGCACCGCCAAATACTCTCATTCCATACTTCTATTTGGGGTTTTGGGGACCAGTCTCTCTCTCTCGCTCCGGAAAATGGAAAGAAATAAAGAAATAAAAACGAAGTCAACAAAAGAAGGGAAAATGAAGACCGGTTTGGTACTGAGGTGATTCTGAAAAAAACTGCTATAAAAAAAAGTTGGGAGCTGTTTTTGTGTTTGGTAAACACTCAGCTTCAGTTTTTTTTCACAGTTTTGGATGAAAAAAAGCCAAAAACAAGAAGCTACAAAACCTAGCTTTGAAAAACTGGCTTTTTTCACATCTGTTTTACATAAGAGTTTACCAAACACTCTAATACTGCTTTTTTTTTCAAAAGCACTTTTACAAAAAAGTTTACGAAACACTCTGCTGCTTTATTTCACAGTTGCTTATTCTCACAGCACAGCAGAATCAGTTTTTTTTCAAAGCACAGCAATACCAAACCAGCCCGAAGTCAAGTCGAATCACACGACGAAATAAATGAAAGCGGCTTTTGGCCCTTTTGCAAGGGATATAGGAATTTTTCAGTGGGATAGAAATACCGTCTAGTAATCTATATGTCATGATACAAATGGTTGAATATTTGAAAAATAATTCAACCATTAATATTATGAGATTTACTGAATCAATTATTGTTCCTAAAATACTGAGAAATTTCTTCACATGAAGAGGTTTCCTCACGAGGATGTCTGATCTAATAATCTATACTAGCAATTGGCACAGACGTTGCACATTTATAATTAAATTTGTTTTTTATTTTAGTATGACTTATCATTAATGAGTACTGATAACAACTCAAAAAGGAAAATGATAAATACAAAAAAGGAAGAGAGAAGGTAAGAGAACACGGGGAATATAGAAAGATGAAGAAAAGTGGGGTTTATTTATGTATTTTTTAATTTTTAAATTGGATATGCTATATTTATATAGCTGTGATGTTAGTATAAAAAATAATTAAATTTATTTTTGTTCAGTTCTGATGAGAGGGTTAGAATGATAATTCGTTAAGAATTTCGATTGACAAACAAGGTCTTATTAATATCTAGTTTAAATATATAGAGTAAGCGGCCATTTATTACAGTAGTGGAGATAAGTGTTACCCTTACACTGGGTTCCAACCCTGTCGGCTTAATCTAACATCTAATTTAATATCTCGGTGGTGCAGTTGAGTGTTGTCCTTACACTGAGTTCGAACCAGCTTCATCTAACATCTAATCTAATATCTAATTTAACAAATCTATCCGTTGACAAAGAAAAAAAAAAATATATATATATATATATAATTTGAGAGCAACAAAATGGTGAAGCTTCATTTTATCAATCATGCCCTGGCTTTGATAGTGAAGAACAATGAACAACTACCCAAGTAAAATAGGAACAAAATGGTAATTCAAAAATTCAAACGTGGAGGAGATAAACGCGAACGTGCAGGATTACGTACAAAAAAAACAGACACAAAACCTCGCATGAATTCCCCACTGAAAAGTCAGACACAAGGACCAACTTCATAAAACACTCGATCTAGTCTTCATGCTTCATAAAATCACAGTCATTGTCATTACTGAACCTCCGCAACCTCAAGAAGTGGGGTTCCATCATGCATACGGTTTTGGATATGCTCATTCTGTTGATGATTACAAGTTTGTCACAATTCCTTATGGATGCATGGTTCTCATTTTTTCATTGAAAAGCAATTCATGGAAAAGGTTCAAGATTGTCCTTACAAACATCATTTGGAGGGTTCAGGGACGTTTCTCAATGAAGCTGTCCGCTGGTTTTGTGGACGCGCCTTGAAGATGGTGGTAACTGCATCATTGCTGCTTTTGATTTGGCGGAGGAGAAGTTCTTAGACTTGCCCGCACCTAAATCTGTCACTGCTTATCAGACGTTTACAACTGGTGTTCTGGGAGGGAGTCTTGTTTACCATACCAGCATGATAGGGAATACTCATTTTGGGTTATGAACGATTATGGTGTGAAGGAGTCGTGGAGTAGAATATTTATAGCCGAATCATATTCGTCTACTTCTTTGAAGCCATTATGTTACTGGAAGGATAACAAGATATCCTTCCGGATAAATTCTGTGCAAACCAAATGGGGCTTGCAAAAATTTCTTGACAGATGGCCTCCCGGATAAATTCTGTGCTGATGTGTATCTGGAGAGTCTCATCTGTCCGAGTTACCACAAGAATTTGCAGCTGCGCTTGATTCCGATGACATTCTACACGTTTCTACTCCTGGTGAATATGAACTACTTGCTTCTTGTAACAGAGTTGAGCAAGGTTGTAACCAAAACAAGTAACTGAGCAAGTGTAGGTCCAGTGGTTTAAGCCTCATTGACTGTTTACTTAGTTTTGATGTAATTCTCTGCTGAATTGACGACAGAGACATGGAGCAGGCGATAGTTATACTCTCCTGTGCGTTTGTTGTACCGGATTATTTCGAACTTGATTAGCTTCAAAAACCAAGCTGGACTGGCTTAGACTAGACTAAGCTAGACTGACTTAGCGAAGCGTTTGATGCAATGTCGGACTAAAAAACAGAATAATTAACAAATCTTAATATTATATTATTTACTCTACATATATTAATATTATATTATTTCATTTATATTATTAGTATACTGCATTCTTTTTTTTTCATAACAATTCTCTATTTTTCTATTCTCTCCCTTCCCATCTTTCTTCTCTGTCCAAGGCAACCCAGTCCCCAGATCATCCCAATCGCCATCCAAACCCAGAAATAGAATCTTGGCCTTCTTCTGCCACAACCCGTAGAAGCAGTCCAGCAGAAACATGGCGGCGATTGATTCTTCTTCAGGAGTAGATTAGTGGAGTTAAGGAGAATAAAGCCCTTGTCAAATCTACCTACACAACAAGCCTTAACAAAATTAGTGTATAACAAATCTATATGCACAACACGACTCTAGGATCACCACTTAGTTAATAACTGTGGATGCAAATTTTCGTCTTCTCATTTTTTGACAAAATTGCACCTATAAAACAATCAACACCTTTGGTCAAGACCAAAAGCCTCATGTGCCCACGATGAATGGGGGGTGGCTTTGGCCGAAGAACCTCTGATGCCAAAGTTAGAATTTAGAGAGAAAAATGTTTGGAGAGTTTTTGGGAGTTTTGCAAGAGTGTGTAACTTAGCTTTTTAGAGAAAACAGGGTCCAATTTATAGAGCATGGCCGGCCCTCTTTAGGAGAGAGAGAGTGGGCGGCCTTTGGGTGTTTTTTGGGGTGTAATGGGTGAGTTATTTGGCAATTAATGGATTAATTAGGTAATAAATTCATTAATTGGCCAATTAACTCAATTTATATGAAATGTTTTGAAGGTTACGGAGTAAATACCTTGTAGGGAATATAAGATGAGGATGGATGAAATAATTTTGAATTTGCTACCTATTTTGGGCATTTTTGGCTTGGTTGAGGGATGCTTGCCCATTGCTCACGCATAGGAAACCTAGTGTGCCTCGAGGGTAATTTTGTCATTTTTACCCAAAAATCCATATGTCGCCTCTTGATTATTTTTGGCTCCATAAATGCCCCCATACCTGCTGGTCTACTCGTAGGAAAGGGCAGCAGGTGTAGAGATCTTGCTCTAGGAAACTTAGGATCGGTTCCTATTTTGATGTAGATTCCCTCTTTAATATGAAATTAGATCCTTCTAGGATAGGAAAATAAATTCCTCTCAAAGTCTATTTAAGTCCACCTTAAGTGGGTTGTTAAATTAACTTTGGAGAGCTATTTATTCTACCGTACAAGAGAGAGAAAGCTTAGAGGATATTTCTTCCCCCTTCTCTAGCAATCTTCTACATATTGCCCTTGCAAAAGATCGTCTTTCGTTGCTTGCTTCGTCTCCGCGCCGCACTAATGTAAAAAATTTAATTTTCCTTGTCTTCTTCTTGGATAGTGCTGTCGTGGTGCAACCGTCGGGGTGGTGCGGCATGCCAGCTGACATGGGCCAAGAGTCGGCTTGGTATGGTCCAAGGAGGTGGTGTGGCAGGGGCCATTGTTTGTGCTGCTCAGCTTAATTGAAGTCAAGGATTGGCTCAACATGGGCTGAGGAAATGGCGTGGCATGAGTTACGGTTTGGGCTGCTTGTCGGAAATGAGGAAACTGCTTGAGTTTGATTTCTCAGTTGCCATAGATGGAGCAATCAAGGATGGAACTGCCAAGATTGGAGCTGCTGAAGATAAAGTATTGGATGAGCGAATTGTTGAGTGCAAAAAAGTGGCTACTGCCCCCTGACCATTTTGCTTCCTACTCGATCTTCAAGCATTCAATCCTTTGAGCCATATGGCTTTCTCGCACTAGAAAGCTTACCCAGATGGGTGTCGGGGAATTAGTTTACCTTCTTGCACTGGAAAGCAATTAGTTTACCCTCTCGCACTAGAGAGCATTTAGTTTATCCTCTTGCACTGGAGAGCATACCCATAGGGGTGTCGGGGAATTAGTTTACCCTCTCGCACTGGAGAGCAATTAGTTTATCATTTCACGCTGCAGAGCAAACCCTTTTGGGTGTCGGGGAATTTGTTTACTCTCTCACACTGGAAAGCAATTAGTTTATCCTCTCATGCTGGAGAGCAAACCCTTTTGGGTGTCGGGGAATTGGTTTACCCTCTCACACTGGAGAGCAATTAGTTTTTCCTCTCGCACTGGAGAGCATGGAAATCATTGTCATGAGTGTAGCTGAAGAAAGTTGGACTATTGGGACAACCGAAATAATCCTTAGCCTGCCTCCGGTTGTTGGTAGTTGGGCTGGTGTGTCATTCTGGTACTCCTCTGCCCCCGTCGTGCTATTAGGTTGAGCTGCTACATTTGTCGAAACAGAAATAATCTTTATATCCAGCAATCTATATGGGGTAGTCTCATCTGCTCGATCTTGTCATTGAAAGATGACTCGCTTATGTTGGTTATGTCTCATCGGAACGCTTTTTCAATAGTTTCGTTGCGCAGGAAATTGCGCAATCACTTGGTCAAGAACCTTTATACTTCTTCCTGAATTTGTCTTTGTTTAGGGTGGCAGAGCTCTTGGCTGCCCCCGATCGTGACCTGCTGGTCTAGGCTGCTCTTCCATGTGTTCAGCATGTTTATGCCACGGTTGTGGTGGGTGTGTTATGTCCTAGCAGGCGAGCGGGTAACTCGTAGGCTGCTGGTTATACTTGAGCCGGATTGAGTGACTGTTTCTCTTTATCCGCTGTGATACTTACTCCGATGTGAGGTCGATGATGCTCCTTGTGGGCCTTGTCGCGAATGAACACTTCTCCTAGAAGGTTGCTCATGTTGATTATCGGAGTGTGGCCCCAAACGTGAATGTATGTTTGTCCGTAGGCCTAACTGAAAGTGCACGCTCCTCCACACACTAAGACGGTAGTATATGCTATCTCGGGGGTCTAGTCGGGAATGTACTCTGTTAGAACGCTTGGTTCGTGACTGGTCAAGTAGCTGCTTGTCGGGACACTGGTGGAGAGGTTCTTCTGCCCTTATCCTTTTTCAAGACACCTCGTCCGGGACACATTGGATCTCGGTGCGTTGCAAGAGTTGATTCACCGAGGTTGTCTGTTTTGCAAGGGCACTCGTCAACTCTATGACTTGTCGAGACAAATGTTGTTTGCCATTTGGATTGGAAGAACTTGGAAGGAATATGTCTCCTTGAGTAGTGGAAATGTGGTAGGCTCTGTATGGTTGAGATAGTCTTCGGCCGATTTGGGCTGCTTGGAATGCTGCGGGAGCAGGCTGGGCCACGAGAGTGGGCTGCTCGGCGGAAGCAAGCTAGGCCGCAGGAGTAGGTTGCTCGGTGTATGATGCATGCAGGTGCGAGGCTTGGGCTCGGTTTGGCAACGCGTTGGGCACGTGTTGGGCGTGGAGTGACATGGCTTGGGTCGTGGCCTTAGTGCCGTGAACTGCCTTGGATGGCACGGCTCAGGTCGTGGTGGTGACACTATTGACCTTGCCGTTCCACCTACAAAATTTCACCTACAAAACTGCACCTACAAAACAATCAACACCTTTGATCAAAATTGCACCTACAAAACAATCAACACCTTTGGTCAAGGCCAAGAGCCTCATGCACCCACGATGAATGGGGGGGCTTTGGCTGAAGAACCTCCAATGCCAAAGTTAGAATTTAGAAAGAAAAGTGTATGGAGAGTTTTTGGAAGTTTTACAAGAGTGTGTAACTTAGCTTTTTAGAGAAAATGAGATCCAATTTATAGAGCATGGCCGACCCTCTTTGGGAGAGAGAGTGGTCAGCCTTTGGGT
The DNA here is from genome assembly GCF_041283825.1 of Pyrus communis. Classification (NCBI taxonomy): domain Eukaryota; kingdom Viridiplantae; phylum Streptophyta; class Magnoliopsida; order Rosales; family Rosaceae; genus Pyrus; species Pyrus communis. Next base: position 9,168,722 of record NC_142569.1, read on the forward strand.
GTTTTTTGGGGTGTAATTGGTGAGTTATTTGGCAATTAATGGATTAATTAGGTAATAAATCCATTAATTGGCCAATTAACTCAATTTATATGGAATGTTTTGAAGGTTATGGAGTAAATACCTTGTAGGGAATATAAGATGAGGATGGATGAAATAATTTTGAATTTGTTACCTATTTTGAGCACTTTTGGCTTGGTTGCAAGATGTTTGCCCACTGCTCGCGCATAGGAAACCTAGTGTGCCTCGAGGGTAATTTTGTCATTTTATCCCAAAAATCCACATGTCGCCTCTTGATTATTTTTGGCTCCACAATAACCACCAAAGGTCTCTCACTTCATGATGAGTTACAAGAGTTACACAATAATGAAATTTGTAGACTTCTTAATTAATTATTCGAGAGTTGTTATTTTATTTTTTATTTTTTTAACAAATAATATATTTATACTAAAGAGATGGGAGAGTGGGCTAAGTCTTATAATAGACTAGCAATAATAATGTTCAGATTTGTTTTTAGCGAGAATACGACCAATTATATTGGACACTCCCCAATTAGAGACTTTTACTGTGATCAGCACATGGTGCGGTATGTCACATGTCATTATACATTTGGAGAAATTTTTTTTTCAAATATTCCTCCAATTATATAATTACATGTGACAATATCGCCCTGTATTCTAGTTATACTGAAAAATCTCTCCTCCCAAATTTCAAAACATAGTCGAATCACTTTAACATGCTTTATTGTAAAATTCCAAGAGATCCTTAGGGACATTTATTTTTATTTATGAGAGAATTTCAAGAATATTGATAGAGTACAACATCATAACCCCATGACTAATCACAAATACAATCGTATTAGCATGATCCACCAAATTAAATGCGATGTGGTTAGAACAAAAAAAATTTAATTAAGCACAATAATCAATAACAGCAAAGGGATGACCTTTGAATTAGCAGATCAAACCCTAATTAATCAGAACACATAGAGGGCAGCCAATTCCTCCAATGACTCTGAAGTGCTACCAAAGCTGGGATCTTCTGCATTATTCTCCAGCATCCACAACAAGTGATCAAACAAAACCACCTCACAGTTTACCAAGATGCCATTCTCCTCTCCTCGTTTTTGCTTCGGTGACTTGTCGATCAAGGCATCTAACAACGGATGGTTGAGGTACTTCGAGCTAATCACATAACGCTTCCTCGTGCTTCCCACGAATATTACAGTTTGGTGATGATGAAGCTCATGACTATCATGCACACATATATTCTCCCTCGCAGATTTCGACCTTAGGCTACCGCATGATGAAGATCGCCCTAGCTGTCTTGACAAGCTCTTGCACTTCCGTATCAGAAAATTCATCTTCTTCATCCTTAAAAGCCTAATTGTTTTGGATCGAAGATCGATCAGAGAGAGAGAGAGAGAGAGATGGGGCGTTAAATTTTGATGGAGAAGTAATTAGGGTGATTGGAAATATAAAGGAAGCTTGGGAGACACTCATGAAATCACAGAAGTAGGATTTAAGATGTGAGGATTGGATTGAGTTGGTGCAAAGTCGTTGTTTTCCGGTACTCGAAAAGATGTGGGGTCTATAAATTTGCAACCAAACATCTTTTTTAGTGACAAAAACAAGTCATCTTTTTTGTTGAATACAAATGTTGTGCCTGGTGTGGTAGGGGCATCTTTTACACACCTGGGCACAGTAGACAGTGAAGCAAGCACAAGCTCTTGTCGCTATAGAGCTATAGTAGCTAGTCAAGGCACCAAGCACGTATGGTACTAGGTAGCTAGCCAAAGACATGTTCCTTCTTAAAGAACTCAAACATTAAGAAAATCTCATGTTTACTCGATTCTATTTAGTTTTGATTCATTTTATTAACATGATTGATTATTTAGGATGTCCAATGATGGATTAAATAGTGTACGCTAGCTAGACAAAGACGTGGTATCATTAATTCTTGAAGAACAAGAAAGAACGGATGCTTTGAGAAAATTTCACTTTGGCTACTTTTCTTCGGCTGTGATCCTTTTGTAGGCATGATTGACTGCTTACGAAATAGAATGACCATTTAGAGCATGATTTATGTTTAAACAATCTAGGGCTAAATTCTAAAATCAAACTGTATATGGGTGATTCTACACTTTAAATAATCAATCATGTGTCAATAAATAGGATTAAAGTCGAAGAAAATTAAACAAAAATGCGATATCTCTTCACACGTCTGTTCTTTCTTGGATAATAACAAACGTCATGATCAGAAAAGAAATCACCAGCCAGCACCTCATCTTATCCCCCAATGGTTCTATATACAGGTGGATTATTCACTTGGCCAAATACTACTAAGGGCTGGTTTGGTATTGCTGTGCTTTGAAAAAAAACTGATTCTGCTGTGCTGTGAAAATAAGCGGCTGTGAAATAAAGCAGCAGAGTGTTTGGTAAACTTTTTTGTAAAAGTGCTTTTGAAAAAAAAAAAAAACCGTATTATAGTGTTTGGTAAACTTTTATGTAAAACAGATGTGAAAAAAAACCGATTTTTCAAAGCTGGGTTTTGCAGCTTCTTGTTTTTGGCTTTTTTTCACCCAAAATTGTGAAAAAAAGCTGAAGCTGAATGTTTACCAAACACAAAAAAGCTCACAGCTTTTTTCAGAATCACCTCGGTATCAAACCAGGTCTCAGTCACTTCAAAGATAACAATAAATCACAAGCAAAATATAATTAACAACTACTAAATTTACGAGTGTTATAGTCGTTAGATTTGATTTTCACAACTACTAAATTTTTTATTTTCAATCTTAGCCGTTCAGTTTCGGTATCATTCAATACTACGTAGTATTGAAGAATTTCCCTCGAGGTAATACAAACAGGGGCCCCTCTAAAAGTTATAATAATTATAGCCGTTGGATAAAATTTCAACGGCTCGATGGGTTTAGTCAGGAGGATCATGACCCTTTGCTCAGGAGAGGATCCTGATCCTATTCGCTCAAGTTCAAATCCCTCTTTTATAATTTAAATAAAATTAATGTAATTATCTTACTATTTGTCGAATAAAAATGAGTGATTACATGGGACCCTTGGAGTTAATAATGCAATTAAGATGGACCAAGTGTTGATTAGGAATGAAAAATGCAGATACATGTGTTATCATTTTCTTCTCCTAAGCTAGCTGGATTCCACCATTGATGTATTGTGTCGTGTAAAGCGGTAGTAAACTGCTTGTTGTTGCTGAGTCTTGACAAATACCGGAACACATGCTAGCCACTCACCAATTATTGAAAGCATCTTATCATGATCCAGTTGAAATGACTCCATCTCCATGCATTTCTTTCTCCTGTTCAGATTGACATGTCATCCTCCTTTTGATTTGGGATGCATGTTTTTCCACTAATGTTATCAACACGAACACGAACACCAACATCACAGACATAGGTTTTTAACTCAATCACTTTGTTAGAAACTTTACATGGGTTTATAAGTAAATTAGGTTACTCACCGTATTTCTAATTGGTTTTATGGTGATATCTCAACTTTCTTTATGATATTAAAGCATGATGTCCCACGTGTGAAGCCCAACGGCCACACGTGCGCTCCATGTCATCCCATTTGTGTTGTCTACGTGTGTTGGCTTGAAAATTCTCACACGTGAGGTGATGTGATGAGAATGAGTCTCATCAATGTGTTGAGAATAAGTCCTCATTGATAGGAAGAGAGATTTTGCATAGGCTTATAAGTAAGTTGGACTACTCCTTATATTGCCAATTGGTTTTATGGTGGAACCTCAACTTTCTTCCCACCTATTGCTACATGTGAGATTTGATCATAGGCATTAGTGAGATTAGTAGTGAATCTCCCACTAATAAACTGTTTGTCATACTCGTTTTGATTTGAGATGCATGTATTTTGAGTTACTAAATCTATAATAATTTAATCCGCGTTGTTTTCGGATTAGACATAGGGTTATTATACAAAATGGTCTATGAGATTTAAATAATCAATAGAAATGGTCTCTGAGATGATTGGTCCACAGGAAAACTGAAAAACTCGTCGGAAACTGGGTAAACTTTAAACGTTCATAACTTCTTCAATACTCAACCAAATTGAGTGATTCAAAAAATGAAAATAATACTTCTTGACAAGATGAAGAGAATAATACCTTTTTTGAAGGCTAACTCGCCGTGGTTTGGTTGGACAACGGCTCGAAAGTGGCTAACCATTTTCGAGTTAGCCACTTTCGAGGAGTTTTCCGGCCAAACCACGGCGAGTTATAAATAACGAAAGATATCATTCTCTTCGTCTCGTTGAGAAGTATGATTTTCGTTTTTGAATCGCTTGATTTTGTTGAGTATTGAAGAAGTTATGAACGTTTAAAGTTTACCTAGTTTCCGGCAAGTTTTCCAGTTTTCCTGCGGATCAGTCACCTTTCAGGCTATTTTCTGGCTATTATTTGGCTTCCAAATAGGTATAATCTTGTTCTACACTTTCTTATTTTCATTTTGATATATTATGGGTCGAATTTGGTTAAGAATCGATTGAGTTATGAAGTTTTGAAAATTGCCCATAGAGTTTTTAACGGAAGAACTAAAATCATGGATGGTGGACAATCTCAGGGACCATTTCTATTGATTTTCAATATCAAGAACCATTTCTATTGATCATGCAAATCTCAAGACTATTTTGTATAATAATCCTTAGACATTAAACCCTAGATATGGAGAAAAACTTTCATATTCTGAATGCACAAACTCTATGCGGCACCTTAAGTGTAGACGTGGACCAAGGTATGTGCCCTCGTCAAGTTTTTTGTCCTAGACACATTTCACTTATTAATTAGCAACAATGTTTATTCGACCAACACTATCGTTGCACAGACACATTCATGCATGTTCAATACTATTTCGTAGATTTTGAATCGGTTTCAAGTCGTATCATCATATCATTCGTCCCACGTAAAAAGAACCACTTGATCATAATAAAATAATTAATGCAAGTGGGGCCAGGTCACATAAAAGTGCTGTGTGATTTGGAAAGCAACGAATGGTTTCTTTCTCCAAACTTCCGAGTGTGTATATATGTAGTAGCCGGGCCAAGAGATTAATCAATGTGCCATTTGTTGGCCAACATCATCAAAACCCCTCCATTTCAAACCAAACACAGAGACAAATTATTCTTAGTTGTCGATAGCGACGTCCGATCTTCGTTGCTTATTGCTTAAGAATTTTTTGCACTACAATGTAATGTTACATTTGTAAAATAACTCCTACACAGAAATTGATTTAAATTCTGCGGAAAAATGTTGAGCATAAGTTCACTTGCGACATCATGAGGAACCCAGTGAAATCATGTAGGACTAAAACACGAGCCTATAAACACGAGACGAAGCGTGATAGGGAGAAATTGCCCAAAACATTTTCCGGATCATTTATCTGTATATAGAATACATAAAGGCTACAATTAAAGTGATGGTACTAAATAGAGTAAAGTCTAGTAGGATTTCAAAATTGTGTTCCAAAATCTCAACAGTCGATTGAGCTATTTACTCTTCAAGCAAAATTTATGGTACTTTCGACGTATAACAAAATAATACTTCACCATACCAAACTTAGGACTTGAATGTAGATCAACATCGTCCATCTTGTGAAGTAAGCAACATCAAGTTGGTCCCCCCTACTTAGGAAGACGAGGTGTTTCCATGTATCAATATGAGCTTGTTAAGAAGTTTACTGAAGTAAATATTGATTAGATGAAAGCAATCTAAGACCTCTCTCTTCCTTAGATACAGCTCTAAGTTACATTCAAAAATAGAATGTTAACTAATCATGCGGTAATTGCTTCGCACCCGAATGCTGACCAGAGTTGGAAAGAATTTATACGTGTTACTACTAGCTAACATGAGAATTAAATCTAATAACAAGCAGCAAACTTACAACTCCTCTTTCCCTTGCTGCAGCAAGCGAACCAGCAGCGACAAAATCATCATAAGCCACCTAACAACAAAGGACAAGAATTGTTATTATTTTCATATTTCCCACGTATCATTTAAGTAATGTGCAAGCCCAGGATCTCTTAGTTCTAGTAACATTATTAAAAACTTTAACAAATAGGTAAGATGTTTTATAATGAAATTATAAAACAATGAGTTTACCAATATTAACTGATACAACTTGTCAACTTCTATCTACGATTCTTACCGTCTCAGCTCGAATGAAACCTTTCTCAAAGTCAGAGTGGATGACCCCAGCAGCTTGAGGTGCAGTCATTCCTAAATTAACCAAAAACAAGAATCAGAGAACAACATTACATGAAGAACTTGTTCATCATACTTCCTAACCTATCTAAGTCACTTCATGGCAGCAAGGGGCTTTGTTTTCCATTCAAAACAAAAAAAGATGGCAAAGACAATCAAAAACAGGAATTTTCAACCCACAACTATCAGTAAAACAAATTCTGGGCATACAAGTTTACATTTAGCAAAACTAAAGCTCACCTGCAAGTATGGTCCATGCTTTTGTTTCCTGTAAACAACAGAACAACAACCTTCTTAACAAAAATGGAATATGTATTTCACAATCAGAAAAATTCACAAACTCATTCGTTTAACCTTCTCTCCGGAAGTAAAGTAAGTGCGTAGCCCCAAGACGCTATATGTTGCTCTGATAAGGTTTCCAAGACCACTTTCACCAACACCAAGAGATTCCAAAAATTCCATTCTTTCTTCATATGGTAGTTCAGTAAGCTCAGACTCAACCTGCAAATGCAAACTTCCTAGTTCACATGTCTAGTGTGATAGCTGAAGGCAAACAAAACGTAGGAACACAAATCTGCTAGTCTCAGACAAAAAATCACCAAATTCCTATCAACCATTACAAGCAAAGAGAAAGGGAACCTTTTGTGAATATTTGCTTAATTTCAAACAATAATACTTATGTTCTCATGTATCAGTATCACCAAACCTGTGCAGAAATAGTCACAACTCCAGATTGCAACTCGGGAGCAAGATTCATCACTTCTTTGACATGAGGATTAAGCCCAGGTTCAGCTAGATCAGATTCTGCAACGTTAGCAACATATATAATAGGTTTCATTGTAAGCAAGCAAAGATGCTTTACAGCATCTTTTTCCAAATCTGTTAAAGCAGTCGTGCTGGTTTTCCTTCCATCAGTGCATTCTGAATTTTGTCTTAGGCGGACCTTTCTGTTTCCTCCTGAAATTAGAACTCTTTGTGTCTATGATTTTGTACAACCTTAATACTTTGGGTAATAGAGGAGAAAAAATAAAGGGGATAGAGTGTGATGTACTTGTGCACTGTACGGTAAGTTAGCATCGGATAAAACTATACCTTGGCTTTGGTTTGTGAGTCTTTTGCCCTTCCTTTTTTCAGCTTCTCCATTCTCTTCTCAATCTGCATTTCTTGTGAATAAGACAATTTAGTTCAATCAGCTCATCCAATCTTACCAAGTTAGTATTAAATATTAAAGACATATAATATAGAGGCACCCTAAGACAAAAGTATAAGATGTTAAAACAAGGAACTCCCAAACAGTGTAAGCTACGAAGTTATCATAAAAAATTATTATATACAGCATCAACTTAGGACAAGAAAATGGCACTAGCATTTAACAATATGTTTGCATTAAATATATATATATATATATATATACACACCATGTATATATAGGTGGGTGTGTAGAGGGTTGTCTTATTCATACAGCATGATAGTTCACGCCAAAATACTTCCCATAAATCATCAATTGACAAGCTCATGAATCGCTAAGTCCTGGTTCCCATCATTTATGCCCAATTTCAAATCAAATGGATTTAAAATTGTAATACTATTTCAAAGCGGAGTAAATCTGAGAGACCAACTGGTTTGTGATCTAGGTAAATGACAGACAAGGAATCAGGATCCACAGCATCACAAGAAATAGGTAATGAACTCCAGAACTTGCTTGGAAGATGGTAAGCGTACAGAGGAATATTAATTAGCAAACCAGCGTACAGAGGAAATAGATCTGAGAAAATAAGCTCCAAATTGATAACATCAATATCAGCCTTGGGATCAACTTTGCCACTCACATGAACAACATCGTTATCTTCAAAACAGCGAACAACCTGAAACAACATTAAACATGTCAGTAACAATGTGGAGGTAAGAATTATTGATGAAAAGTATCAACGTAATGACAATGCATATAATGATTATACAAAACAAAACACAGAGAAGAAGCTGGGCCGGCCCCAAAGTATCGACAATGTTATAAAACAAATTCATGAAGGTATTTTCTCAATTCAAAACGGGGAAGCCTTCAAAACATCTAAACAAATAGTAAGGGATTGAAACCTGAAGTATGGAGTCCACTTCGTGAATGTTTGATAAAAATTTATTCCCTAACCCCTGCAAGTAATGAGAATAAGCAAATAAGTTGAGCTGACGCATTCTAACATATTTGCAACAGAACTCAAAATCGAAACATGAAAAGGGAAAGCAAACAAACAATTAACTATGCAAATGTCACCTACCCTGACCAATATTATTAATATTATATTATGTATATATTCATATATATATATATATATAATTATGTATTTTGTAAATTTTATTATTATTTTATATCCTAGTCATTTGACTCATTTATCCAAAAAGTTCCAAAGAATCCAAACTACTCTCAGTCTCTCACTCCCTGCTCGATAGAAAGTTAGAAACCTAAGCTTTTCAGCCATCGCAACTCTCTTTCAATACTGTCAACTCATCTCCGTTTCTCTTGTTTCCGGCGACTTTGTCTTTCTCTGCAATTCATCTCATCATCTCCTTCACCAGCTTAGATTGTCCTTCTCCGAGGTTCCATCTGTCAAGGTAATTTACATACAATTTTGAAGGATATACAGATGAAGTTTAGGAATTTCTTTCATCAGTTTTTCCATTGTACTCTTTTATCAATTTTTCCATCGTACTCTGTCATCAATTTTGAAAAATGGGTTGTTCTTCTCTGTAATTAGATAAAAACTTTCAGAAATCCTAAATTGATAAAATTGGGGATTTATTAATTGGTTTGCTTTTATATGACCTATTTTGCTTTCTGCCTACTTTTTTACATCACATACTAATGCATAAAATTAGGAATTGGTGCCTTATTCACTTGCTGCAAGATAAAATTGGGGATTGGGGATTGGTGTCTTTCAAAACTTTATTCAATTGGGTATTACTTCACATACTAATATGATAAAATTGCAGAGTTATATGACTACAAAGTGAGAGCACAATGTTTGAAAATCCTTGATGGGAGTAACGTGGATTAGTACACAAAGTTGTGGGAGTACTATGATGAGCTTAGGAGGACAAACCCGGGTACTACAGTTCAGATGAAAGTGCTGCCATATGATGATACTCATGTGATATTTCAGAGGATTTATATTTGTTTGGGGGCTTGCAAAAATGGATTTAAGGATGAATGTAGGCAGCTTGTAGGGTTGGATGGTTGTCACTTGAAGGGAGTGTTCAAGGGCCATGTTACTGCCTGTAGTGGGAATGGATGCAAATAACCAAACTTGGGTTACTGTATATGCTCGAGAACGAGGACAGTTGTGTTTGGTTTTTGGAACTGCTAGCTGCTGACTTAGGAATTGTGAATCAGCGTGGTTGGACTTTCATTTCTGACAAACAAAAGGGTTTAATACTCGCTTTTGAGAAGTGTTGCCTGATTGTAATCATTGGTTATGTGTTAGGCATTTATACACCAACTACAAGGTAGATGGGTTTAAGGGGAAATGATTAAAAGATGCATTGTGGAATGTTGCTAAGTCAACAACCATCGCTGATTTTAGAAAGAGTATGGCTGGGGTGAATAGGTTGAATGTCCAAGCTTATAAATGGTGGGTGAAGAGACCAGTCTTGCATTGGAGTATGTCACACTTTGAGACACACAGTCAGTGTGACATTCTCTTAAACAACCTCTGTGAGAGTTTTATTGATGAATATGATATGGTTGAGAAAGGATGCAATGAGGAAGGATAAATGAGCTATCTGCCCAAAAATCCAAAAGAAGTTAGAGGTGTACAAACTGAAAAGCTCATACACTATAACTACATGGTTTGGAGGAGAAAATTTTGAAGTGGATAAAGGCAGATGCAATATATTTGTGGTGGATTTGAATGGGTGTACTTGCTCATGTAGAAGATAGGATTTGACATGCTTTCCTTGCATACATGGTTGCTTGTTCATCTATTATGCAAGGAAACAGCCTGAGGAATTTGTTTCCTCTTGGTACAAGAAGGAAAAGTACTTTAAAGCTTACGAAAACTTGATTCAACCCGTCCAAGGCATGAAATAATGGGATCCATCTGAAAACAAATACATTCTTCCTCCAACTTTTAAAAGGCAGCCTGGGAGACCAAAAAAGAGGAGACATATGGAGGGTGATGAAAATGAATTCAAGTTAAGCAAGAGAGGGCAAAAAAGTGTGAAGTGTAGTGTTTGCAAGGCCTTGGGACACAACAAGGTCATATGCCCAACCACTCATCCTCTTCCAGCTGCTAGAAAAGGAAGAAAAAGTAAGAAAAATGAGGTATACTTTTGATATTTTTTGTTGATTTTTCATTTCTTAAGTGAATTTGTTATTTGTGAATTGTAGTATATGTCAATGCTAATGCTATATGAGTTCATTACTTAGGCCTCAACATCTAAGGCATCACAACCCTCTAAGTCATCACAGTCATGCACTCAAGAAGCTCCACAACCTTCATCTCAACCAACTCAAGCCTCTCAAACCACTTCAAAGTCTACTGCAAGAGGTCAGAAAAGGAGGAGGAATGTTCCATGATGCTGCTTTAATGTTTTAGGTTGTTTAAGGGTTCATTTTGTTATAGTTGAATATGCCCTTAGTTTTTTTTTTAAACAACTTTCTGATAGATCTTTAGTGTTTTGGACAAATCTTTGGTCTTTTTGGTGCTCTTATTTTGGTTTAGTTGTGTACTTATATTTTGGAAGAATACCTTAACCCGTTAGTTGTTAAAGTTGTGGTTTTTTTATACTTTCCTGTGAATTGGAGGGTGTATTGTGAACCTTGTTGTGAATTGAAAGTTATTGACAATTGAACTTTGTTGTGAACCCTTGAAACTTTGTTGGTAGTTGGTAGTTAAAATGATGAATTTGCAGATTTAGAATTCAAAGTTTGTTTGGAATTGAATTTGCAGATTTGAAATAGAAAGTTGTGGTTTTTTTCCTTATTTAATTTGATTTTCTTTTTCAAAAAAATTTGGGCGAAATTTTTTTTTTTGAACCCCTTCTCAAAAAAAAAAAAAAAAAAAATCCACTTGGACTGTCACATCCCCGCCCTGGGCGGATCACTTCCCGGGCTCGCTCCACCACCGTAGCACGATATTGTTCGCTTTGGGCTTACCATTCCCTCACGGTTTTGTTTTTGGGAACTCACGAGCAACTTCCCAGTGGGTCACCCATCATGGGATTGCTCTAGCCCCCTTCTCGCTTAACTTTGGAGTTCCGATGGAACCCGAAGCCAGTGAGCTCCCAAAAGGCCTCGTGCTAGGTAGGGATGAGAATATACATATAAGGATCACTCCCCTGGGCGATGTGGGATGTCACATGGACCCTTTAATGACACGTGGTGTCCAGTCATTGTCCACATGAGCGCTACGTCATCAATTAACGGGAGACTTAATAGTTTGGCTAACAGATGTATGAGACTGTTCCAAAATTAACACTTTAGGTATAATTCTGGGACGAAAAAAACTTAATGAACTAAATGTTGAAAACCACGAAATATAAGGGTAGTAAACTGAGATTTACCCTTATTTTTTTGTCATTAATATTTTTTAATCGACCTGATGGACAAGAGTTGAGAGAGGTATGTGAGAAGTAAAAATAGGTGTGTGGATAACACTACCCTTCATATTGCATCCTAAAGTGTGTAAATTATATCAATTTATGTCTTTGATCTAATTTATTGTATGAAAAATCATTAAATTGATGATATGGTGGACTTTGCGACCCTTATATGAGAGAGATTTTTCGTGTCTTTGGAATACAGGGTGGTACGCTACTTTAGACCTTTATATGAGAGAGATTTTCAATCGTGTGAAGTTTTTTTTCAAGTGTTCATCTAGTTGTATAATTATATATGATGTACGGCTCCGTGTTCCAAGCACACTGAAAAGTTTGTCCTTGTATGGGCTAACTTGTAAGCCCACATTAAGAAAGAAACTCTTCAACGTAATAGATAATTATACTTCAGAGACAAAATGTGTAAATTGATACAATTTCAAAAACTCAGTGTGCAATGTGGAAAAATTGAAACCTCATAACCTATTTTAAAAATAACCTTAATTTTAAAGAAAAACTAACGAAAAGTTCAAAAATACTTTAGTTTTAATGAAAAATGACAAATAAAGGTGTAGTAAGTAGTACCAGGAAAAGGTAAAAATGTGATTTTTCGTTAAAAGTGAACAGTATCGGAAGTGTTTCGTTAAAACTCCCTAAATTTAAAAAGCGTAAAATATAGTTAATCCTAATTTTTTTTTCTAATCTTTTTTTGCAAGACACATTTGATTATATGAAATAGATCAACATGTATGGGATTTATCATATACAACATTGTCATTTTGATTTTGCGTTTTCTTTTCATTTTTACAGAGAAGAAATAGAATTGTATCAAACTAAAGTGTCAACTTCATATGCCACACTACGGTCTAATGATATTTTTCTTTATTTGTTAATAAAAGGTCTTATGTTCGATTCTCGCCAAAAACGAATTTGAACCATATTATTGATAGCCCATTGTAAGGCTTAGCCCACCCCATTTTTCTTAGTGTAAATAATATGAAAAAAAAATGTCAACTTCATATAAAATGTCTACATCAACTTGGTATAAAAATATTTGAAGAGTTTTCTAAAGAAACATTTTAGAGATAGCTTTTAAGTCAACATGATTAAAAGAAGTCTTGGTTTTTTTTCCCTCATGAAGCTATGGATTTGATTGAGAAGGGGAGTTGTGCCTAAAGTTAATTAATAACAATCAATCTTGCACTTGAAGTCTCAAATTCAATTTTCTTTTCAATATTGGTTTTAGATGAAAATTTTCTTTACCCACTTCTAACAAATACGGCAATGAGAAAACATTAATGGTACAAAAAGCTTTTAGAAATAAATTTGTATGCAAGATTACAATAGAGCATTAAACGTTCATTCGAGACAATTTATATTTGATTTTTACAACCCAAAATCACAATATTACCTTTTATGTATCCATCATACCAATTAAAATAAATAATTATTATTACGCTGCAAAAGTTCACATAAAAAATTGAGAATAACTTCATTAACACGTTATAACTGTCTTTATTCCATCTTTATTTTCTATTCCAAATCAATTATTATCTTTATTTTATCTATTTTAATATTCACTCCCATACCTAAACATGACTTTAATTCGAGTGTGGGTCTCCTTTCAATGGTGAGTGTTTCATCTCACATCACCCCTACTTTAGTCCATATAAATCAAGAAAAGCATTTCCACTACCAACTTCTACAACCTCCTTTTATTTCTCAATTTTATTGTATTTTCTAAAACTTTTTCAAATAAAAAATATATAAAAATATTTTCACCTCACCGTCCTCTCTTTATTTTATCTAATCCGTCGATCCAATCCCAGTTTTGATAAGCCAAAAAATTCCTATCAAAATATTACAAAAAAAGGCTCAAACTTTATCCCCTGCCTGCCTATCTTAGGGTTCTTTTTCGTATTACAAATCCAACCCAAAGACAGCAGCTTTGCCGAAACCATGGTGGATTCTTGTACCCCAACCACCGTACAGATCTTTTCTCCAGTTTTTCAATCGTCAGCTTAGCAGAAAAACCTCACACATATTTCAGCTTACAAGGGTTTTTGCTCCTCTGTTTTTAGATTCAAATTTTGCTTCGGAGATTCAGTTCCTGATTAATTTTTAGGGTTTTAGTTTACTGGGTTCTGTTCAGTTTTTGCGTTCTTTGATTACATTTGAATATCTCTCTCTCTATATATATATATATACGTATATATACTGGATATATAGGAGAAAGAGTGTAGAAAATGGAGGGGTCTGAAAGTAGGGGTAGTATTCAAGAGGCTGCCTCTTCTATCCCTCAAGATCTCAACCAATTGCAGCTTAATTCCTCAGGTTTGTTTCTCTGAGCTTTCTGGGATTCTTCTGTTATTGGTTTTTCACGATTTGCTTTGTTGTTTTGATTATTTAGTATTGTTTTTGGATCTGGGTTCTGTTTGACTGCTGAGAAAACAGACTGTAAAAGTGGGAAATTTAAACTGTGAATTGTTAATGGAGAATTTGATACTGTTTACTGGAAACCAGATGGAACAGTTTTGGATTGCTGTGTTGTTCACTTTGGTGTTTGGGCTATGTTCCGTTCGTGTTGTTTGAATGTAGTTATTAACTACTTTGTGGTTCAGCTTAGGATTTGAATAATTGTTGGACAAAGGTTTAATATAATCTCGTGCTCGCCTATACTTTTTAACAGCCAATATAAATATGGTTTTGGTGTGTCTTTCAGATAAATAAAATGTTCTGCAGTCAATCGGAGGTCTCCATACTTCATAATATTTACTCTTTTAAAAAAGAAACACTAACTTGGTTAATTATGTAATTAGGTGTATACAAGTTTCAATTCTCTATGTCAATGTATGCGACTCAGTAATACAAAATTTTCAATAGTTATTTGGCTTCTTGAATAAGTAGTTGCATGGTGCTTTATTGGAAAGTGTTCTTTTTTTCTGCTTCATTACGTAATTATTTGGAGCATCATTTAATTCTTCGTTTGACTTTGACTTCTTCATTTTATGCAGGAGAGGTATTCGATGCATCGCAGTACGCATTTTTTGGTAAAGATTCTGTTGAGGAAGTTGAATTGGGAGGTTTAGATGAAGAGGAGGCTCCAGTTGGGTTTGATGATGAGGAGTTTCTATATAATAGACAAGAGGTTAAACCTTTTGTTCTCTGATTTTTATGATAATCCCTAAGTATACATGTGCAACCTGTTTGGTGCATGACCGAACTCTCTGTCCCTTGTTCCTCCTCATATATATATATATATATATATATATATATATATATATATGTCCCTCTTTTGTTTCTAAGTTTTGACTGTTGTAGGTGTTAAATGGCAGAAGGAAAAATTGCAATGGGTTGAACTAACTGTTTTTTTCTTATTGGCAGGTTGACATATCTCTATCTGATATTGATGACTTATCATTAACCTTTGAAAAGGTTAGTTTACTGCGAACTTAATGATGCAGGTAGTAAAGATGCATTATTTTGTATAAAACTCTCAATCAACATGAAGCGGATTAAACTAGTTCTGATGTTTAGTTGTTAGTGTTTTCATTCTGTTTAATTTTCTGTTTCACAATGGGCGAGGGCATTTTGAAACAGAAAATTCTGACAATTCAGTTGGGAACCAAAATGTGGGAAAACTGTGTTCAACATCTTTTAAGCCCTGTTTTTATTTCAGTGAGTGTTCTTTATTTTTAAAAACATTAAGATAAGTCAGTTGTTTGTTTGGTAAAAGAGGGATTAGAATTATTGGTTGTTAATTTATGTGCATCTTAAGATGGAACGTGAAGAGTGGTTGTTATTTATTTATTAGTTACTTTTTTGGGGGGAGGGACGGGTTAAAGGTGGGTTGGGTGAGTAGTTTGGATGGTTCCAATAAGACCGCTCTTATTGAGGGTGGTCAGAGTATAGCAATGGTGATAAAAAGATGAATCATAGGTGATGGGAACCGCTCTCATTGAGGGTGGTCTGAGTATAGCCCTACTGATATAAAAAAAAAAAGATGAATCTTAGGTGATGGAACTGCAAGTGGCATACCAACTTAGCGAGAGGGAAGAAAGCAAAAGTCTTATGGGGCTAGCAGTTCATTGGGTTTTATGGTTGGGCAGGATTGGTTTTGAAGATCATAAGGTGGCTGCTAGGGAGAATTTGGAGAGACGGTGTTAGATTTTGGGTTCTCTAAGCACACCATCGCAGCTGAATGTAAGGACCCTTTTGATGGGATATTTTCTTTTTTAATCTGTGCATGCTCATTTTTTCTTCTACATAATAAAGGTGTGTTGCTTCTCAGAAAATATGGCATGCCTCCATCTTGCATTTGTTCTCAAACATTCAATTCTTGCAATTGAATGCCCTGCCCTTTTAAGATGTTTTATTTAATCATGTTGAGACACGAAGAAATCATTAATTTCATAATTTAATGTTACAATTTTGTACCATATGCCTTCATATTACTTTAGTGAACTGTGTGCTAGTAATTTGGATTAATTGTTTCATGACGAGAAGTAGTGGAGTCTGTTTATCTGGAGTTTACCATGAATTTATGATCAACAACAGTGTAGCAATATGAATGGAATGCACCTCCTGTAGTGGACCTTGGATATTTCTTTTGTAGTGCAGCATTTCTCTTCGTCCAAACCTGTTTCTCTATCAATAAGTTTATTCTTTTTGAGTTGCATGCTTAGGGCAAAATTCATTGCACTGTGAATTAGGGCGTGCTGGTTGTGGATAATTATGTTTCCTGAATATGTGTTGTTTCTGTTGTGCTTATGGTTAGGCTTTAAATTTTGCTTGGTAGGAGGCATGGATGCATGGTATTTTACTTTTGAACCAGCAAATGAAATTAACACAGGCTACTTACATACCTGGTTATAGGAACTAACATTTTTTAGGTCAAATTTTTGTGTGAAGTTATAAGTTCTGTAGAGAATTAGAAATCTGGCTGCTAATATTAGTCTAAGCTTTCTAATTCTGTGCTAACTTACAACGTACCGTTTGATGTTTGAGCCGTAAAGTTTCCATTGTTATTACTATATCTTTAGGTATTTCTGGGTTTTGTGTTCTAAGTCACTGTTTTGGTTGCAGTTAAACAAGGATGTTAGTGGAACTAGGAGTGCTGGAGTAATTGGTGATAGAGGATCCAGAGAAAGTGAGTGCAAATATCGGTTATCTTTTTTTTGCTGAGTTGCTGTAAGCCTGCTTCAAGCCTGGTTCTGTGTAGACTGAATATCTTTTCAGTTGATTGCAAAGCCTTCATTTGTTTTTATGATAACACATTTGTTTTTATGATAACACAGCAACATTATTATTATTTAATCGTTTCTGCTAACACAACCACAATTATTCTTATTTCATGGTTTCTGCTGAAACCTTGTAAAGTATAGCCATAGGTAGGATATTGAAAAAGTTCCTTTTAGGTTGGATCTGTGTGATATTATGATGCGAAACCTAGAAATGAAATATTTACTTCGACCGTTTGGTTCTGACGTGCACATCATTCTATGTGTTGGAAACTTTTTTCTTCATTTGTGTTTAAGCTTTGATGAAAAGTGCTAGAGGCGTGCTGTGTTTGGAATCAGTTGCAGTCCAATAATTATGACTAGTTGATTTGGGTTCACTGTTGTGTCCTTGAGGACTTATTGAATATATTTGATATGTTGATGTCCATTGAAGCTTCTAATTATAACATTTTCTTCCAGGTTCATCTGCTGCTGAGTGGGCGCAGGAGCATTTTCCTAACTGGATTGATGAAGAGATACTTGAAGCTGAAAGCACTCAGGATGGGAAACGATGGTCTTCACACCCGTATTCTTCAGCTCATCCAGCAGAGTCGATGCCTTTGTATAGAACTTCTTCATATCCTGAACCCCAGCAACAGCAGCTGCAGCAGCAGCACCATCAACATTTTACCAGTGAACCAATTCTGGTGCCGAAATCAGCTTTCACTTCTTATCCGCCTCCAGGTGGCAGACCTCAGCAGGCTTCGCCAAACCGCCAAGCAAGCCACCTGAACCCATATCTTTCTGGTGGGCCCCAGGGGGGATTATCTTCTCCAAACCAATCTCCTTACTCTAGCTCTCAACTTCAACTGAATGGATTACCTCATGTATCGCATTTTGGTGGAAATTTGCCTCAGCTTAACCCTGGTCTCTCTAATAGCCGACCCCAAAAGCAATGGGCCAATCAAAGTGGTGTTTATGGAGATCATCCGGGTCTTATGAACAATTTGTTCCAACAACAGCTAGCTCATCAGAATGGTTTAGTGCCTCCACAATTGATGCATCAGCAACAGTCACAACCACAGGATCCTAGACTGCATCATCCAGTTCAGCCATCATTTAATAATTTGTCGGTAATGCAGTCTCAACTGTTTAACCCCCATCTTTCTGCATCCCCGCCCTTGGTGAGCAAGTTTGAAGCAATGCTCGGTATGGGTGATCTTGGAGATCAAAGGCCAAAATCAGCTCAGAAAGTTAGACTGAATATGCGTTTTTCTCAACATGGATTTGATACAGGTAGCCACAGGAGGGAAGGTGGGTGGCCACAATTTAGGTCCAAGTATATGACAGCTGATGAAATTGAAAATATACTCCGAATGCAGCTAGCTGCAACTCACAGCAATGACCCATATGTCGATGATTACTACCACCAGTTTTGTCTTTCAAGAAAATCTGCTGGGGCCAAGTTGAAACACCATTTCTGCCCAACTCAATTAAGGGATCTTCCTCCTCGAGCACGAGCTAATACTGAACCACATGCTTTTCTCCAGGTTGATGCTCTTGGGAGAGTCCCCTTCTCCTCAATACGCAGGCCTCGCCCTCTTCTTGAAGTTGAGCCTCCAAATTCATCTAGCCCTGGCAACACTGAACAAAAGGTTTTTGAGAAGCCGCTAGAACAGGAGCCAATGCTTGCTGCTAGGGTTGCAATTGAGGATGGGCTTTGTCTTCTCCTGGATGTGGATGATATTGATCGTTTTCTACAATTCAATCAACTCCAAGATGGTGGAACCCAAGTGAGGCATCGGCGGCAGGCCTTGCTTGAAGGACTTGCAGGATCTCTTCAATTAGTTGACCCACTTGGCAACAATGGCCCCACAGTTGGGCTTCATAAGGATGATCTTGTATTTCTAAGGTTAGTCTCACTTCCCAAGGGCCGGAAGCTCCTGGCAAAGTACCTGCAGCTTTTATTTCCCGGTGGTGAGCTCATGCGAATAGTCTGTATGGCCATCTTTCGTCATTTAAGGTTCTTGTTTGGTAGCTACCCTTCTGATCCAGTGGCTGCAGAAACTACGAATATTCTTGCAAGGGTTGTTTCATCATGTGCTCGAGGTATGGACCTTGGTGCACTTAGTGCCTGTCTTGCAGCAGTGGTTTGTTCCTCAGAGCAACCCCCGCTTCGCCCCCTTGGAAGCCCTGCAGGAGATGGGGCCTCTCTTATCCTCAATTCAGTTCTTGAGAGGGCAACTGAACTCTTAACTGATCCTCATGCTGTAAGCAACTGCAATATGACCAATCGGCAACTTTGGCAGGCCTCCTTTGATGAGTTCTTTGGCCTTCTGACCAAGTACTGTGTAAATAAATATGATACTGTAATGCAGTCACTGCTAATGCAGGCCCCTCTGAATGTGGCTATTATTGGCTCAGATGCAGCCAGAGCAATTGGTCGTGAAATGCCAGTTGAACTGTTGCGTGCGAGCCTTCCTCACACTGATGAGCATCAGAGGCAGCTGTTGTTGGACTTCACGCAGCGGTCTATGCCCATAGGATCATCTAGCAGTGGTGATGGGGGAAATGGTTCTCACATGAATTCAGAGTCTGTGCTGAGTTGATGCTAAACCATGTGGAGAACCGAGAAACAGAATTTCAAGAAAGAAAAGGAATGAGAAGACATTCTATTGGATTGCGAAATTATCGGGTTCTTTTCTACTTGTGCTTTTACTTGTGAGCAAATGCAACAAAGTGGGTGTTTAAGAGCATATATATGGTTCGGGTAAGTTTAGAAGTTCAGCGTCGTATGTTGTATTTTACTTATTTTCATGCTCATCTTGAAAAACTTGTAAGCAAGCCTCTCTTTGTAATCCCTTCAAATCCCGAGGGACGGTTTTCGTATTTTGTCTTTTTTTTAATGTTTAGGAGGGGGAATTGGTGGAGTAGATATATTTCCTCAACTTAGGAGCTTATTTTGATGCTCTGTTGTGGAATTTTTAAAATAGAGATGTAGGGGGGCTTTTATTATGATGCTCTGTTGTGGTATCTTTAAAACGACATGTAGGAGGGGGAGAGGGGTTTATGTACAGTTTTCGGTTCTGTTGATCTCCCACATTCTTGCAAGGAAAGGGGTGTGACCCGGTGCACCCAACTTTTGCTGATGCGGGGTTAGGGAAGGCAGATGATGCAGTGACAGCCACTCCAGAAAGATTGCTTTCGCGACTTGAACCAGCAATTCTTAGTTTATTTTCGGGCCAGTCTTCCATTATGAAGGTTCGCATTCGTTTACTAATAATGGTATTCAAGAATGTTGGATGAAGTATTTGTTTTGGTTGTGTTCGATTCTTCTACAGTAATGGCTTCAGGGGCCGATGCAGATAAAGGTTCTCGTCTTCGTCTTCTAAACGTAGTATGTTTATTCTGTGGGTTGAGTTTTGAACTTGAAAAACAGTATGTTCCTTTTGGTTGGTGCTCTGTAGAGGCGCCCTGTAAACTCATTGTTTCAGTTGACTATTAAGTTCTTGCATCTTATTAGACTGGGCGGCCGGGTAATATGTCGTCGTCTTGTACTCTTTTCGTGCGATATATCTCCTGTTACACCTAGAATCACCCCTAATTTGGAGTTGCTAGTTTACTGTTGGTTGGATGTTACGTTTCCGTCAAATACCTTTTATCTGAAAAAAGAGGAAAAGTCTTTTCTTACCAGAAAATGCCATGATCATCAGTGATTTTGAAATGGCATCGAATGTCATAATCCTTGTGAATCTAATCACTGCCTTTGACGGTGTAAACTAAATTTAGGTTCATATTTTTGGGTCAATAGTGAGCGAGTGTTGAAACTTGAAACTCTTCGAGTTAGTTTCGTTTTTTAGTGTTGCAGATAGAGGGAGAATATGTTGGAAAAAGAAGTGTTTTGACGACTAAAAATTGGAAACTAGAAACAATTTTAATTTGTTTTCACTTTTATGTTTTGTTTTTGTATAATCAACTTCATTTCAGCCGCCTCCCAACTACTGTTTTCGTCTTCGTTCTCCATTTTTATTTTCTTCCATGTACTTTTCCTCGTAACACAAAAGATGTAAATTCAAAACTAAAAACTAAAAGCAAAATAGTTATCAAACATGTCCTAGTGTTTCTTCACGGAGAATCCTGGCTCGTCTTGTTTCATTATGATTGATCCTCTCGAGAGTTCAACGTCGATGAAGTATCTGGAGAACGACATGCATATTGGCTTGATATCAATGTAGCATAAACAAAAATAAGGAGGCCACGAAGACGAACGTTAGCTGTTGAGATGCTGCTAGGGTTCCATATGGAAGATGCTTTCACTTTCAGTCTCTGCGGTTTTGGAGGAACTTGAGAGAGTTGTAGGTGTGATGTCGTATTCACACTGCACATATATTACCACGGCTAAAAACAGGAGGGTTTAGATGTCGTTTTCAGAAGATGGCACAACTTATTGAAAAATAGTCACTAATTCACTCAAGAGGTAGTTCCAAATCGATGCACCAAAATTGGGAACCATTTTTCAAGTTTTCCACAATTGGTGTGCTCGTGTCGACCAAATGCTCGACGCCAAAAAGACCTTTTTATATTTCTAACAAGACTTTAAGGCAATAAGAAGACTTTGTAGCAAACAATTTACTTGGATTTAAGTGTTAGTCATATCTTGCACTCTTCAAATTTTGAATTTTGGAGGTCTCGTATGTTTTAAAACGTGAAAAAAAAAACTATAATGTTTGAAATTGTTACTCTATTGGTCTAACTTGTTTGACTATCAAGTGAACTGCTATTTTTTAACATAACGCATGATGGTTAATCACCATTGCCCATAGGACGCCAAATTGATGTTGAAAGGATCATTTTCATCTCTTCCTATATCAAAAGGTTTAGGAATTTCGTTGAAGAAATTATTATCAGTTGTTTTTTGTAGACTTGGCATCCTACGTTAGTAAAAATGGGTTCATTGAGTTCTAGGTCAAAAAACAACGATTGACCAGATGATTAGGCTGAAAGAGGGGTCAATAGTGCAATAATTCTTAACTTCGTAAGTATTTCATGAAATTTTAAAAAGATATATATCAAATCGTCACAGGCTTCAAATCATAAGATAATCTTTAAGTTTATCTAGCGTTTCCTAAAAAGAAAAAGATAATTCAACCACCATTTCCCAATAAATGTGCCTAAATATGAAAGCAGTCCACAACTCACAACTCGCAACGTCCTATTCCTTGTAAGGAACTTTCACGTTGAACTTAAGAATAACTAGTTCTCCATATTTGCTTTCCTAAAACTAAAAGGCCCGATGACTAGATATTATGCTAAAAGCAAACCAATTGTTGAATAACTTGTACATTCTGCAAAGTATACAATCCCAAGCCACCTTTCTTTTTTCCTTTTTCTTTCTTTTGGAATTTTGAAGCACGCAAATTCGTTCAAACCACAACCCTAAGAATCTGCCACGAAGCTTGAAAAGTAAAATAGAAGAAGGGAAAAAGAAAACAGAAAATTGGAGTTATGAATCTTGAACTTCGGTTTAATTTTAGCTTTGGTTCTTGAATAAAAAAATCCGTGAATAATGATTTATGAACTCATCACACTGTTAAGCAACAGTGCTTTTGAGTAGCACCGCTAGAACTTCTGCCCAAAATAAAAGGTTTTAACAAACAAATAAGATATATAATTAGTTCTAACAAGTTTCTGAAAGAACTATTACTCTACATTGTGACAAGTTCATGTACTAATACTACGATGTTTTATTTCTGAAATCAAAAACTCTAATTTCAATTTTCTCATCAGAAAAAGGAAAGAGACACAATTGCATTTATAAGCACCATGTGCAAGTTCGTAAGAAATGCAAAGAAAACAATAAATTTGCAAACGTGACATGCTAAATATATGTCTGAATTAAGTGTCGATTAACGTACTTGTTTCTTATTGGTGACACATTATTTGATTTGCAAATTTGGTGTAAAAATTTGATCTTCCAAATATTACCCTACGTGAAATATGTTAAATAATAGAATGGGCCATGCGTCCAAGAAAAATTAATTCGAGCAAGAATAGTCCATGCTGAGATCCTCAATATAAATTGGGAATCTCAATTCCATATTTTATGTCTAAAAAAATCAGGAATTGGATCCTCTCTTGAGCAAAGACTTGAAATCCTCCTGACTCAATAACACGGGACCGTTGGATTTTGATCCAACGGCTACAAACACAGAATTCCTCTAAAAATTATAATAATTATAGCCGTTGGATCAAAATCTAACGATCCGTGTTAGTGAATCAGGAGGATCTTTGCTCATGAGGGGATCCAATTCCAAAAAATCAATCAAATTCTGCAGTTCTTTGGGCTCTGTAATTTTTGCCCACAAACAAGTTAATGCGGCCACCTTTAGAACAGATAAAGGGGCATCAAGTTGTCTCGGTGGTCAATTAAAGCAAAGCCGACACTCAAGCGCAAAAAGAGATTGAGCAATTAAGCCAACAAAGTATGTAATTCCATTAATTAATTAATGGATTAGAATACTCCACCCAAGTTTATTCAACTTTAGACTAAAGATTATTAACTCACGAAAGCCAGTAACTGAATTCTTTCCACGTGTTAAGATCGATCTAAAATGAAACTTTATTGTATGGTACTATAACACCGGAACGTGATATGCATTAATAGTCGCCCTAATTGACTCTTTACGTAATTTGACACATGAAAAAGTAATTCATTCAAAAGATATTTTACCGGTTCAATTTGTTCATATTCTTGAACGAAAAATTATGGTACGACTCTAGAACACAACAAAGTAATTTAAGTTTTAACTAAAACACATTACATTATGATGAACGATAAATTAATATTTGATACAGTAATAATAACCAATCCACGTGTTATAATACATGCATGTTAGAAAAATGCTAAGAAAACTTTCTCATAAGTGAAACTCTCCCCAAACTCTGTGATATCTTATGTTTTTAGCACAATATTTTATAATGTTAGCACGAGAATTAACGATAACCTCTTAGGTCAGAAAATCCATGAAGACTTGATAAGTCTCCTTAGAAATTCATATACATGCTATGCCATGTGAGTCTCTATCTTCTAGTGGAAGAGAATAGTTTCTCAATGTGAAGTACTTTAGCACCCAATAAAGACTTTGGTATTAATGCTTCTTCCTACTTACACTCTGCTCTAAGAACAAAACAGATTTAGGCAAGCTGCCACTTCCCAGTTCCCACTACTTTCACTACTCTTTCTCTTAAAAAATGGGTTCCTCAGAATTCTCTCTCTTCCAACCATCACCAAAACGCTCCGTTCTCCACAAAGCCCCTTCCCTAATAGCAGATGGCTTTCTCTTCGTCGGAGGTGCATCGTTGGCTCTCTCTGTTGTCTGGGCTCTCCTCACCTTCATAAACCCCACCACCATAAGCTTCGACAACATCATCACATGGAACGCGGGGCCCTGCGGACCCGACTTGCGCTCCGACCCGCCGGAGCCCACGTTCTACGACGACGAAAATCTCAGCTACGCGTTTGGGGAGCCAGTGAAGGATTGGGACTCCAAGCGCAGAGAGTGGCTGAAGCTCCACCCTTCATTCGCTGCCGGAGCTGCCGTGGACAACAGAGTTCTTCTTGTGACTGGGTCACAGCCCACAGTGTGCAAAAACCCAGTTGGGGACCACTTGCAGCTGAGGCTCTTCAAGAACAAAGTTGATTACTGTAGGATTCATGGGCTCGACATATTTTACAACAATGTTTTACTGGATCCCAAGGGTACTGGGTTCTGGGCCAAATATCCGCTTCTGAGGGCGGCTATGTTGGCCCATCCCGAGTCTGAGTGGATCTGGTGGGTCGACTCAGACGCGGTTCTCACCGACATGGAGTTCAAGCTTCCGTTGGAGAAGTACAAAGACCACAACTTGGTCGTGCATGGGTGGTGGAACATGCTGTATGAGCAGAAGAGCTGGACGAGCCTCAACTCTGGGGTTTTGTTGATAAGAAACTGTCAGTGGTCACTGAACTTGCTCGATAAGTGGGCCAGCATGGGCCCACAGGGTCCCGATCCCAAAAACTGGGGGAAGATCCAAAAGTCCTTGATCAAGGACAAAGCGTATCCAGGCTCTGACGATCAGTCGGCTCTGATTTATCTCTTGATAAAGGAGAAGTCGAAATGGGCGGATAAGATTTACTTAGAGAGCGAGTACAACTTGCATGGGTACTGGCTGGGGATAGTGGACGGGCTTGATGGGATAAGCAAAGGGTACATGGAGATTGACAGGGAGGTGGATTTGCTGAGGAGGAGGCATGCAGAGAAGGTCAGCTTGTTTTATGGTCAAATGAGAGAAAAGTACATGAGAGAGAAAGGGATTTGGAGAGAGAATAAGAGGAGGCCATTTGTGACGCATTTCACAGGGTGTGAGCCCTGCAGTGGAGAGCACAATGGAATGTACACTTGGGAGGCTTGTTGGAATGGGATGCAAAAAGCTTTGAATTTTGCAGATAATCAAGTGCTTCGAAGATTTGGGTTTGTTCATCCAGACCTACTCAATTCTTCTTGGGTTTCTCCTTTGCCATTTGATTTCCCAGATGCTTGAGTCTATTGGTTTTCCTTTGTTTAATTAGTGTGTAATTCTGCAGTTTGTGCCTTTTGCTTTTAATAGAATGTGTAAATATGTAACAAGAGAGCCTCTCTGTGGAGGACTTGAGTACGCCGGCACCGCGCTTTTGGTCTAGGGCATGGCCGGCGGTGTAGGTAAGTCTCTCTCCTCTTGAGTCTGATTGCGCTTCGATGCTCTTATGGATTATGTTGGAAAGTTGGATTTTAAGCAACGTTTTAGATTAAAAAGACACATTTCTTGAAATTTAAGCATGTGTTTAGTCTTCATTCCCACCTATATAATTTACAGTAAGTCTTTGATGCTCTTTGTATTAACCTAATATTTCTCTTCTTTCTTTTCTCTTAAAAGACTGAATTTGTGAGTAAAGAATTTTATAGTGTAAATTATGATGAGAATTGTGCCTTCTTGAATTGGTGCTGCAAAACGATTTCCATGATTACACCAAATTAACGATAATGCTAGGGAAACTAAATTTGTAAATCAAATTATGCGTCATCAAGAGGAAATAAGTACGGTAATCAATACTAAAGTAATAATTCAATCATTAACTACCATGTCATTTGGTTTTTAAATTTGCAAATTTAATTTAAAAATTTAGTCTCTTTAGTATTACCCCCAAATTAATAGTCTAATTTGCTCCAAAATGCTTAAAGTATAACTTGCAAGAAAAATGATATAAAACGCAAACTTCTTTCCTTGTATTTCTCTCATATCAAATAAATCCCACACAAACAACATTCTCATTGAAGAAATTCTTGAGTGCGATCGTCTGTCCGTGCATACAAAACACCCCATATCTCTTGTTTTGGTCCACCTCTTGTGTTTGATAATAATTTGTTATGAACGTCCAAATTGAAGAATATTTCAGATATTTATAATTAAAGGGAAGTGTTATTGGCACTCCAAAAATCTCATTTTACACTTCTCACAAGTGTATTTTTCTTTCCAAATATAGAAAGTTTGGAGTGTAGAATGAGATTTTTGGATTGCCAACAACAATTCCTTAATTAAAAGATAAAAATTAGAAATATAAAGTTGGAAATAGAAAAGTGCACTTTTCCCATCTTCCAAATTTTGATGACTATATCTTTTTTCTTCATTTAGCGTACTTGATCATACTACCCATGAAACATGATATTTTGAAGGGCCTTAATTAGTGGAGCTTGACACGCTCGCGTGGCTCGCATGCATGCTAAGAGTCAAAAGACTACAAAGTTGACGGACCCTATAAATTTCGTTGTCATGCCAGGTCTCCAAACTGGAACAGTCGCCCACCACCAATTCCGTCGCTAAAGCAGCCCTAATTGGTGAGGAAAATGATACTAAACTCCAACTTCATGTCAAACCCGTGACACATTACCCATTGAAATGCATGCCATGCATAGCCGCTAGGGTTCAACAAGCGAAAGCAACTCATCATATTGCCACCTTCACAAAGGCCCCCAAAGGCATCGAAACCCCAAAGTGTTTTCCATTAGGGCCTAAGGCAGTTCACACTCGAGTTAGACGATAATACAGTATCTCAGAGTAAAGACGATTTATGATTTAGGGGTTGAATAGAATAATCCGGGCATTGTATGTTCCATGATAGTTTTTATTTTTTCTGCCTTTTCCCGAAGGCTGATAATTATTCATAGTTGTTAACTTGACATCAAAGAAGAGTTCAACTCGGTGCTTTATTTATGTCCTAGTTTGCATCCTCTCTCAAACCTTAAAAGGCGAAAAGTCCTACACTCTGGGGTCCTAAATTGACAACTACTCCTTAACTACATTTTCCACTCCACTCATGTATTAACCCAACCCTGACACACCAGTTATGCAGTTCAACAATGTTGCAATGAAACTTCAATGCATTGTTAAATACTAACCAAATCCACCCTTTCTTGTTAATGAACTATAACTTTTATTGCACAAATT
Source organism: Pyrus communis (assembly GCF_041283825.1). NCBI lineage: Eukaryota > Viridiplantae > Streptophyta > Magnoliopsida > Rosales > Rosaceae > Pyrus > Pyrus communis. Next base: position 9,196,291 of record NC_142569.1, read on the forward strand.
AGGGCACAAAATGTGGTAATAAAAGCACAAACCCTACCATAGCAGGGTCTTCCCAACGCAATGAACGCAAATTGTATAAGACAATGTGCAGATTGAATACACATAAACTCAAAGCCAACCATACTTGCTGGAGTCGGAGAGGATCAACACGTTCTTTAACCTTCTTACCTCAAAGACATAGCCCAACCTATGAATTAGGTGTGCACCAGAAAACTTAAAAAGTTGGGTGGCGGATGTACGTTTAGTCAATCTGGTACCTGATATACAGAAGAAATTTTTCAGTGTGCCAAAAATACACCACTACACCAAGTGTCATAAATCATAATACAGTTGGTTGGAATATTTTTTTTCTTCAAGTTTCCAACCAATTTTATAATTTTGGTGTTCCAGACTGTGTTTCTGACATACTAAGAAATCTCTCGGTATGTGCTTATGTTAAATGGGTACTAATGTATACTTTTTAGTTGTACCTGTTTAATTGGTTATATTGAAGTCACCTAAATTGAGCTTTCTCATCACATAATGCTTGTACCTAGTAATTTGGATTTACCTCTACTTTGGGTAAATCGAGCAAGATTGTCATTCGAAATTCGATTCCTCGGCGTTCAAGAAATGATGCTACTAAAGTAGTTTTCGGGTACAAAAACAGTCTGCTATGTAAGTACTTAAAATTTTAAGCTTTGCACAGATAAGCAAACACTAAGGCACAGAGACACCCTTGTACCTTTCTTGGAGATGGGTTCACCAAAGTAAGCTCCACCTAGACGCTTAGTTCTCCACGGTTTTATTGCTTGCGGGTTCCTATTTGCCGCAGGAGCGGCATTGGCTCTGTCCTTGGGTTAGGCTCTCCTCCCGGACACAAACTTCGACAAAACCATCACCTGGAGCAAACTTGCCCACGGCCTTGATTCAGGATATGACCCAGCTGAGCCTACATTCTATGATGATTCAAACTTCAGCTACTTGATTGGGCAACCTGTGGAAGACTGGGATGAGAAGCGCAAGAAGTGGCTGCTGCATCACCGTCCTTTCTCCGCTAGTGTAAGTGATCGGGTTCTTCTTGTGATGGGGTCTCAGAGCACAGCATGCAGTAACCCAGTTGGTGATCATTTGCTGCTTCGGTTTTTCAAGAACAAAGTAGACTATTGCAGACTCCACGGCTATGAAATCTTCTACAACAATCTGGCATTCCATCCAAAAGTGACTGGCGCCTGGGCCAAATTACCAACTCTCCGTGCTGCCATGCTGGCTCATCCTGAGGCGGAGTGGATGTGGTGGGTGGACTCCAATGCGATTGTCACAGACATGGACTTCAATCTCCCACTAGAGAGATACAAAAATCACAACCTAGTTGTGCATGGGTGGTGGCATGAGATATATGACAAGCACAACTGGATGAGTATCAACATCGGAGTGTTCCTGATACGCAACTGCCAGTGGTCCATGAACCTCATAGAGGCATGGATCACCATGGGGCCACAGACCCCAGACTTCGAAAGATGGGTGCAGATGCAAAATTCATTGATCAAAGGCAAGCAAATTTCAAATTCAGATGATCAATCGGGTCTGATTTATCTTCTAATAACACAGCAAGAAAGATGGGCAAACAAGACTTACGTGGAAGATGATTACCACCAACACGGATACTGGTTGTTAATAGTGGATGGTCTTGACACCATTACCAAACGATACATGGAGATCGAAAGAGAGGTGGACATGTTAAGGAGGAGACATGCGGAGAAAGTGAGCCAGTTCTATGGAACTATGAGAGACCAACATGTGAAGGATAAGGGATACTGGGAAGATGATCTCAGAAGGCCTTTTACCACTCACTTCACTGGGTGTCAACCATGCAACGGGCAACACAGCTCTGCCTACACTTGGGAAGCTTGTTGGAATGGGATGCAGAGGGCTTTAAATTTTGCAGATAATCAAGCTCTTGGAAGATTTGGCTTTGTGCATCCAGACCTGCTCAACTCCTCATTTGTGTCTCCCCTGCCATTTGATTTCCTGGCTGCTGACTGATTGTTTGCCCATTCTGCAATTTGTACTCTTGCCATATTTTCAAGTTAGTACGGCATCAGGCCAGGTTCAGTCCTACTTCTTCCTCTTTCCTATATTTTCTTCCTTCGCTCCTGTCATGATGGTGAAGACTTCCCTTCCCAAAGTTTTTCCATTCCATTAGGATCAATCTGTACGCCATCTGTTTGCCATTCCCCACCCTGACTATGAAGCACAGATATGGGAGATTTGGGAGCACAGGGGATACGCGAGCGTCAAAAATCAAAGAACTTTATCAAACTGGATCTAATGCTTTAAATGAAAGCATAAGGAGCGACCCCAAACCAAGCAGGCTCCTCGCTTAGTGACGGTCATGGGAGAAATGTCTACCATACGCAGCTATACCCTTGCTTTGCAAAGAGGCTGTTTCCACAACAAACCCCTGACCTTTTGGTGACAAAGGAGTTGACTTTCCATTGCGCCAAGGCTTGCCCTCCTTTAAAAGCATAAAACAATTAAAATCAATGTTACAAAAGAATTATCAAAGCTCTTTCGCTATATCAACTGATGAAAACTGAGTGATTAACCTATTCATTTTCTCACACACAAAATTTGAGTTTGTCATCTTAATAGTAGAGTAACTCTGAGACCTGAGTCAACATTAATGTGAGGATTACCATTGATTTCAAAGTAACTTGGCCTGGAATTTATGAAGACCCTCGTTTTTCAATCATGAAGACAGTGAAACCGGGATTAAAAATCAGAATATTTATGTGGGATAATAACTAGAGATATGGATAAATTGTCAACATTGTTTACCAGTTTTAATAGTTTTGTGTTTAAAATAAATAGCTTGTTCTAGTTTTTTTTTAAACTAAGTAATTGAATACGTATTTTAATGCGTTTCTCTATATTATGTCCAAGAAAATAGATGACAAAATGACCAAGACAATTTTCATTTCAAAACCTCCAAAATCTACAATTCAATAAAAATCACCTAATGAAACAGTTCTAAAACAGTGTTATAGAGATTGTAGATTGTGAGCTTCAACCTGCCAAGAAATGATAGTCATGTATCTGATTCCGGAGAGCTGCAATCCTACTCAAGCTACGCTAATTTCACTTCAAGAGCAATGATGACACCTGCAGGAAAGAGAGCTCTAATGACAATGTATCACATGCACACTGTGCATACAATATTGCTGAAAAACTGGACAGTTACAAAGCAGAATTTTATCAAACCAAATCTGATTTTATAATGAGGCAAAAGATTGTAAAACTAACACCAGATAGTTGACAATGGGTGTAATGACAAGTAAAATCAATGCTATAAGAGAATTAGAAATCTCAACAACAATCTTCGTCATATCATTAACTGATGAAAACTAAATGTCTTAACCTTTTCAATTTCAACTACAAAATTGAGTTTGTCATTCAAAGTAGTGGGACTCTGTGTCAGCACTAGAGTGAGGATCACCATTGACATCGAATGAATTAATTAAACCTCATTTTTGAAGAGCGTTGAGCAGGAAGGAAAAATCAGAACGTTTATGTGGGATAACTAAAAATACGGACAAATTGTCAAGAATATGTACCAATTTTAACAGTGTTTACTACTTAAAATAATTACCTTGTTCTAGTAGATATTCAAGTGAACTAATTGAAATTTGAATCTGTGTTTTAATGGATTTGTCTATGTTATATTATCAAAACAAGATTGAGGGTTTTCAGTTGTAATAACTCACAGATTACTTGAAATAAATTGACCAAGATAGTTTGCGTTTTTTCAAAACCTCTAAAATCTACATCTCTACAAATACCCTCCAAAAATCAAAACTACAACGGAAGTGTTACTAAGATTGAGCTTCAACCTGCCAAAAAATGATGGTCAGGAATCTGGATTCCTGAGAGCTGCAATTTGACTCGAGCTAAGCTAATTTCCCTTCAAGAGCAATGATAATGCCTGCATGAAAGGAAGGTGGAAGATCATTATTGTTTCTCATAACTGTTCTCCAGTAATTATCTGTTTTGCATGAGAGAGAAAATACTGAACTTGGAAGAGCGACAGGAAAATAATCACGGCTGAATGGTGAAGTTCCTACTATGGAGATCCATCCTCTACAGCCACGCTTCTTCCCTAGTGCAAAGGAACAACCTCTGTGTTGTAGACGGTAGACTGTTAATTTTAGGCATTTTGTCAACTCTGCTAGCCTGCTCGAGATATATGCATTAGTAACAGAGAAATGTGGAGGAGTGAACATGCTAGGTGACATGCTGACATTATGAAACACAAAGCAATACATTTGAAGGATTCAAAATACAGTTTTACTTTGATCCTAATTTGGCCGAGACAAAAGAAAGAAATATCTACAACTGTTCTCTGACTATCCCCATCCCCCTCCCCACCACTCCTCCCCACATATGAACATACAAAACAAAGAAAAATAAAACTGTACAACTCAAGCAGCCAATACCTTACGTCAAAAAGAGATGGTGCCCGTACTCTAAATCTACAAAATCTTTTTTGAAAAGAGAGCATCAGAAAATTGGCAGAATTAGCATTTGGTTGCAAAACAAACTCTCCAAAAGTAGTCTAGTTCACATTTTCATATATTTTCAATCATCTACGTAGAAATAAAATCAACATTGATTACCACCCTGTTGAGAGAGATGAACAGAGGCTACACGAATCATCTCAACCAGCATTTCATCAAGTGCGTCAAGTTCACCAGAATCACACAGTTGGCGAAATAAGGGGGCTGCATAAGTTGCTGCAACTTCGGCCAACTTCCACAGAGAAAAATTGGCAGCAATTTGAAGTATCTTAATAGACAACTCTTTGGCAGAACTGAGAGTTGATATGATCACATCGAAGCATGCTGTTTGAATATCTTCCATGAGCCAGAACTCAGAAAGCCAACAGAGCTCTACATATGGCTGCAGCTCATGTAACTTTTCTTCGGTGTCCATATTATCCCATAAACATCCAGAGGGTGGCTTTGGCAGCATACCACAATAGAAGCAGTTGACTAGTTTAACCATTGCTTCCCAACTAATAGAGCTCTTTATGGTTTGTGAATGGCTGCAAGTGTAAAAAAAACATTTAAGGGAGAGTATCATTCTGATATATTGCAACAAGTATGCAAAAGAAAAACCAATAAAAAGAAAAGGATATGTTATACTTACGATAGAAGTGATTGAATAAACTAGCATCCAAAACGCCAAAATTTGCAAAGTAAATCAATGATAATTGCAGTTCAGATGTGAAACTAATTTATAAAGAATCCAAAACCAAGGCATCACCTTTGCACCATCCCACCCAAACCGTGACAGAATGTACAAAGTAAAAACAAGCACCGCCACTGAAGTTGTTGCACTTAAATACCCAGATATGCAAACGCAAAAGGCCAATGTCTCCCATAATAAGAGTAAACAGTAGCCACAGAATCTGGTTAACATCATACTTCTCATCTTCAAACTATTTGCTTTAACAAAGATAACAAATCATTTTTTATTATTTCCTATTGACTACCTTTCCTTCCTTGAGAAAAAGGTAACAGGATAAGCCTGACAATCTATAAACAGTTTCAATGAAAAGATGGTTAACATTTAATAGGATGCTATCTAACAACATTTAAAATTGTTTGAAACAATGGAAGTTCATTATGGATGTGTATACCAATATGAACAATTTGACATGCGACACCAATTATAATACCACCGCATTTTTATTACAAGAGCATCACATCCCAAAAAAGATGACAATAACTGCTGGAAATCACTTTTACCATAAGCCAATTTGAGGAACCACTTTTCAAAACCTCTTCATGCAAGTTAACAATATAAATTTTGCAGTACATTAAATAAACTATACAGTTTATTGCTTTCAATAAGAGGATGTCTGTATATCTATGTTGTATATATAGAAAGAGAATTGCAAGCACCTCTCTTGCATTCCTGACTGTAACAAGGCCCGCAAATAATCACAACTTGATGACAATATAACTTTGTGAATGTGCATATGTGGCACCAAGCGAGAGCAAATACCACATGTCCAGCCCAAAAGCTCAGTTGTCTTAGCTTCTAAGATGACATCTCTGAAACCGAAACCAAAACCAAACAAATATTACTAACATGAATTGGTAAATTTGGAAAACCAACTAGTAGCATGAAGTTGGAATGCAAAATATGTGAACTACTAAAAACTTGTTTATAATCCAGTCAATCATAATATACATGAAAATCCTCAACCCAATAAGAGAACCTTTAGACGGGACTTGGAAAAATAATGCCGATGTTGGGTAATCTAAAACCATTCAAAATACTCTACAGATCGTTTACTAATTCCTTGTATATAGGTATATATACACACATGTACATTTTCTTTCTGTTTTTCAGAGTAAGGATGAGACTACCATTGTTTAATCAGCATTACCTTAAAGGTCCTTGCTACTTACTCCTGGTTCTAGGTGGAACTCTTTTCTACTTATGTAAATTCTCTCTTTTATATAAAATTCTTTCGTTTCTTCTCAAAAAAAAAAAAAAAAAAAAAGAGTAAGGATGAGAGACGACTGAGTTAAGGAGGAAAAGAGTGAGAGCAGATAAAAATCATTGCAACTAAATACCATTTCAAACTGTTTCAAGTTGATTAGAAAACCAGTATCTATATTCTCCCCCCTTACTCACTGACATCTCTCATCTCCTTCTCCCCTCTCCCAACACAAAAACCAACTTTACCATACAGGCCTTTAGCTTCTTAGAATGTGTTTTGACAGTCTGTAGTGATATTTCAATCAATATATATGCATACACAATAGAGCAACTGAAATGTTTAACTGGCTTGACTGCACAGTTTCCCCTGTATTGTCAAACCAATACAGCCTTATATTTAGATAACAACATCAAGATATACTGAGATTCCTATATGAACCACAGTAAATGCACTCTTTCTAACGGAGACACAAATGTGAAACAAACTACATATACAAAGGGGTTAAAATTGTTATGTGAATGTGATGCAGCAAAACACAGATATTAAAGTAGGAAAGTGATGCAGCCAAAAATAGATATTAAAGTAGGAAACCATACGAGAAATGACACCCAGACGGACGAAGAGCCGCACTAAGATCAAGGCTGGGGTGAGCAGAGCCCCACTTGGGACGTTTCCTATAAAGCATCCGTAACAAAGACTCTAGATTACAACGTTTGGCAAGAGTCCTCAACTTCTTTACAAGTTCTTGTCCTGCTTGTAGATATCCCAAGTAGATATATTCCAACAACACAACCAACGCTTGGTGATCAACATGAGCAGATAACCTTATGTCTTTACAGAACTTTTTACAAATTTCCATAGAGCATGTCACCGAAGATTCCTCACATGTTACCTCGCTGGGAAGCAGCAGTTCAGAAGGCAACAATGATGGACATTGAGTTGCAAGCACAACACCATGGACCCTCAAACACTCTCCATTTGCAAGAATGAGTTGTATATCAGCATAATCCTTCTCAGTAAGTGCCTTGCCAATTTTTTTCCCAAGTTTATTTGGAAAACCATAATATCCAAAATAACTAAGAACATATACAGCATAACATTGCACTCCAGGAGTACAACTGTTGTTACAGATATCCTGAAGTTCACTAACAAGTTGACCTTCTATATTTCTCATCTCACCAGAAGTTTTGTCTAGGTTATTTCCTAAGCATCCCCAATGCTGTATCCACTCAGCCAGCCCCCACAAACTGTAAAACAAAAGAATGTCATTGCCTTCCCAGTCTTCTGCAGAAACCCAACAGCAAATCCTCTCATGGAATGGATTATGCAGATGAGGAGCAAAGCTTGATCTTTCTAAATGGAAATTATTAGTTAAGCACCACCTGATAAAAGCCAATAATGTTTTTACACATTTTTTACCCCAGACTTGGTACTGTGGCAAAGCTGAATAGCATGCTAATCCCATTAAATAAACAATAATTTGGAGTTTATCTGGAACTCCAAAATAATTCCCAGATGACAAATTATTTAGGAAACGCAGTAAGGTTTTCAAATACTCCCCTCCATCTAGTCCTAGTATTTCGGACAATATGAATCTGGTCTTGGACGCAATGTATTTGCAGGGTGAATAAATCATCATTGAAACTGCCCTTGTAGCCGATTCACGTCTGAAGGCACCAGCAATATCATTTTCATATATTTTATGCCACTTTTGAATTGCATCAACAAAGGTCAAACTGTCAGAGAATACAAAGAATGCAAAATCAGAAAATTAACAACCATATATAAGACAGTAACTAAAATGGTACCTGCAGGATCACAAATTCTTTTTAATTAAAAGTCTGGAAAATGAGTAGGGTTTTTTTTCAGGATGAGACTTACCATGCACATGTGATGAGGATGTTAATATAGATTTCCCTTTCAGGGTTGAAATCCTCCCCACAATGTATTGCAAGCCATCCGAGAATATCCCAGATATAACTCCTCAGAACAAGAAGATAATTGGCATTGAGACCCTCCTTGGCAATAACCATTTGCTCATCCAATGACATGGAACATTTGTATGGTTGGTTGTGAAAATTTTCAAGGAGAAGATCAAGAAGGATTTTGTCAATCCCTTGTTTCCACATATAAATGTGATGCTCCCCTTCCCAACGAGTTATCAGAGCCAAACGACATGCCTCCTCTAGCAAAGACATCTGGTCATTGCTGACCTTTCTAGAATGTGAGTTCCACTCACTCATTCCAGAAATTATGACTTTGATGATAGGTTTGCAACCTAAGCTCATCATTTGTACGCATATTTCTTCATTTATCTGAAACAAAAACCGTTGAAAGACAATAGAGTTAAAACATTGTTATGACCCTTTAACTATTGCAACAGGATATTTTATAAGGAGACCAAGATAGAACTAACACCACTAGGCACTGGGCTAACTTGAATCCTTCAATGCGAACTGAGTGTGGATGAAAGTTGTCCATGCATTGCAACATCTGTCCGAGGACCTCTCCACTTTCCAATACTTTTTTGGCCCCAATACCACATAAAGCTGAAAAAAGTAACAGAAGCTTAATCCAAACAGTCTATAGAATATAAGCTAATAAATAAAATTTAAACATAAAAATTACTTTTCATGATTAAAAGTTTAATACCTAAAGAAGAATACAACTTCAAAACTGCAACTTTTTCATCAATATCTAGCTTTAACATTTCATTTAAGCCATTCATCAGTTTAGTATCACTCCAAACAGAAAACCTGGATGACGGCCACCACCATAGTATTGTACTCAAAAGTAGAGCCATCTGTTGGAAATATTTCAATGTCTTTGTACATCCAGGAAAAAACCGTAAGTTACTGACAACTTGAGATACACTTTCTGTTTTCCTAAGAATTTCCCAAACTTCTTTCTCACTCTTGGTACTGAGGTTTGAAAGAATAAGATTCAATGCTGTGGCAGATAAAATAGCAACTTCTGTTTGGTGCGAAGATAACAAAGATGACAAAGGATTAACAAGCTCTAACACATAAAGCTGCAGTACTGATTTGGGGAAAATACTGACTAATTTTACTGTCACATCCGCTGCCATCCTCAACATGGATCCATTGTCAGATTGAAGCATCCAAACCAATGCGCCAACAATGTCAGCAACTGAAGCCTGAAAATCGATGGAAACAATGATGAGAATATGTATAAGTGCAATCAGATACAGCTCAAAACTGATACAAATTATGATGTGGCTCTATAGAATTTAAGAAACATAATGTATCCTCCAAAAACTTGGTAAGGAAACAGAATTTTCAAGAGATAGCACACCAGTCACCACCAATACAGTACCTTCCACTCAACTTGTTTTCTCCAAAATTTTCTTACCAGGGCTTCGATATTCCATCTCTAATAATGTGATACGAATAAAATTGATGATCAAACTAAATACAACAGCCAGCATGAACTGAACAAATAAAAGACTAAATCGTTTGCTCCTTGGAGATTTTAAAAAGATGGATATTATTATACCTTCACAAGTGGATGGTGCCGCGTATCCCCAGAAACAGAATCGAGAAATGAAGCTATTGACTGGAGCACATGTCTTTGTATCTCCATATCGACACACTGCCATTTTTTCACCTTGTCGTGATTAATTCTGCAAGACACAAGCCAGGTCAGGAAGAACATTCTACTGTTTAGTCAATTAGCTATAACAATCAACACATTAACATTGTAATTCCCCGATCAACACGATTTTACGCTTTGGACTCAAATGCCTCACATCCAATTTAAAACAAAATATTAAATTTCTGGGCTCTCCTAGTTTATGAGCTCTTATCTTGTGCATGCTTCCCTTCCCTAGTTGTAAGTTGGAAGTTGGAAGTGGGTTTTTTAAGGGGAAAATTCTACCAATGATTCCTAACACTTGCAATCAAAATCTAAAATCCAAAAACCAAAATCTTTATTCCAGCCAAATCAAGAAATGGTTGAACTTCCATAGAAAACCCTAGAGAGAGAAAAATTTGAAGGATAGGAGACCGACCTGGTGCCGAGGTTGAGAGCATGATTGAGACGCTGATGGAGGGTGCAGGTGTGACCGGTGAGGCCCTTATTACTATTGTCTGCGGTTCCCTGCTTTGAAATTGAAGGTCTCATCTTTCCTTCCTCTCTGAGTGCTGGCTTTTCGTCTACGTCAAAATTCAGATAAAGCTAGCTTTGGTTTGATGATGCCCAATTGGAATTTGGATCCTCAAATGTTTCTGGAATTGCCGCTACCGCCATGGCCAGAAACCTTCCCCATTTTTTTTTTTATTTTTTAGCAATATTCTTTCCTCAATTAAAATCTAAAAATTCATTACCACTGATCTCTTCATTTTAATCCAACCATAGAAATTGTTCTTCAATTTTAACCCAATTAAATTAATGGTCTCTTAACTTTAAACTAATTGTAACAATGATCATTTCAATATAATTCATTTTAATGAAATTTACGAAAATGACCATATATACACGTTTTGATGAGTTAAGTGATCCCAATTGTAGCAATAGCCCTTCTAACATAACTTATTTTGACAAAATTCTAACAAAGTTGACAAAAATGATCATAGATACAAATTTTGATGAATTGAGAAATAAATAAAAATGAATTTTTAATAAATGAATCATTGCTTTAATTTAATTAAAATTAAAAGATCATTACTATAATTTACTATTTTTTCACAGGTGTCAAAATTAAGCGAGATGGGCCTTGCGCCAGTACTCCTCTAGTCGGCCCAAACTTCTGGCTCCTTTTCGTTTTTCTTTTTATTTCATTTTTTATATTATATTTTAAATGAAATGCATTTTGGTCCATTTCCATTTTGTTTCAGTTGTTTTAATTTTGTCAAATTGGTTATTGTTTTAATGATATATGACATAGGTTTAACCATGTTAGCCAGAAATTGTGTGCAATGTTGCACATTAAATTTGCATCGTCTCCTTTCTAGTTATCCTTTAAATGCCAACGTTGCAAAAAATTAATCAAATTTAAAATCTTTTAATCATCTGAAGATGATCCAATAAATGGACAAATGATGATGCATATTATATTCATTTAAACACCATAATTTTGACAATATTAATAAAACGATTCCATGAATATGTTACTTAGTATTCACATCGTCGATTTGAACAATTTGAATTATGAAACTTACATGCTAGATAACGTAAGTATTATATGTACATTCACTCGTTAGAAGAATGCACGTACTATCATAAAATAAAATGCATTTAATTAAGAAGAAATAATTCACCAAGATTATGGGAAATGATTTTCATTGAAGCACAGAAGACAATTGTCCTACGAAATGATTTGGCATCCCCTAGAAAATATTACTGTTCTAGACGTGCACTCGTAATCGCAAGGTTAAGACGAAGCCAAACCAAGGCCGAAACATAGGTTAATCTGCAAGGGTCAAAACAAAATAGTCAGTCACTTGTATACCCAACAAGGCATATTGTAAAAATAGAACTGTTGACTCCGAATTCTTTTCGCATTATGTAATTAAATTTTACTCATAACAATATTATCGTCAACGTGAATTTAAAAAAAATACGCTGCTTGAAAATAATATCACGAAAAGTAAAGAAACAAAAAATACACCGTCATCTAGGGTCCTATAAATAGAAGAGGAAGCCTTCCTACTTCTGTCGAAGGATTACATACTAGTGATGTGGGTCTCCGTAAATAAATAAAATACACCAATCCAATTTACCATCCATCACCAACTCCACAAACTTATCATTGGGATAAAAAACACCAATAAACCTCATCCATAATAAGGAAGTCCAACCATGGACGAAGACAACATATGTCTACTTAGGGCAGCAACTCCCACTCAACTTTTTTTATTTCCACAAAACTATAAGTCAAGTCTCAATTCAAAACTCAACTCAAAATATCCTCTGACGCTTCCGAATTATGTAATTTTTCCATTAACTAACGATTTATAATTTTACCGTTCAAAACACCAGTTACCCAAAATCATGTTGTACAATAAAATAATAACATTGTACCAAAATTTTAATTTAATTTTGAAAGGTAATTTTTCCATTAACTAATGATTTATAATTTTACTGTTCAAAACACCAATTACCCAAAATCATATTGTACAATAAAATAATAACATTGTATCAAAATTTTAATTTAATTTCCTCATTCGAAATAGCCCCCACTAAAAATATATTTCTAGCTTCGTCCATGAGTTCAACCCATATTTTACGTCGTCAAATTGTTTCCAAAGTATCAATATTGTGGAACGTTTTATATTCTATTTACAAAATTTTATTTATATACGGTAGGAAAACAATTTCATTCATGGTCTTGGTTAATGTAGGTTATAAAAAATTGTCCAAGATCTTTATCAAAAGAATGGTGTTATTCTCACCCCAGTGTCTTATCCTCCCACTCACTTTTTAATAAAATTTTTAATTACAAATTTACTTATTTGTAAAATGACCGATAAAGACTTTATATAAATATAGCTCTCTGTTCACAAACTATTTATCTATCCTTAAACCCTCACCTAATAAAATTCCAATGCTACTCAACTTGAAATCGCTCTGATTCCACACTATTTTCTATATTTTCTGCAAATTAATTCTCATAAAAATCTTGAAGACGAAGACGAACCCAAAAACCAGGCAACCAGAGTTTGCTTCTTCTCTGCTTTCTTCGGCTACTCTCCAGTTCAAATTTAATGTTTTTGTTTTGGTTGGATGTTTCAACAATGGATGTCAGCATGAATTGATATGTAATTTGAACTTGTTGCTTATGTATAGATGCTGATATTTACACAAGTGTGGAAGAAGAACTGAGGAAGGGTATTCTATAAAAAGATATCGAGTTTGATCAGTAGAAAAAAAAAAAAAAATGGTACAAAGTCTGTCACTGAGCTCTCTAAAATTATTTCTTACTGGTGCAATAATTTTAGAGACAAGCTCAGAGCGGAACGAGAGTGCTAACGAGGATATTTTAGGAATAAAAATGGGTGAAGAAAGAACATTTTAATTTTTTCATTTTTTATAGTGGATGAGATTATAATGTAGGTGGAGAAATGAAATAATGGGATGGGTCTAGTAAACGTCTACCAAAAATATTCATATCCAATCTTGGACAATTTCATCCTCTTCAAAATTTCATTTCTTTAGCCTTTTGTTTTTCTTTCCCTTTTAGTCCAAAATCATGCTCAGAAAGGGAAGGAAAAATTAAGAGCCTTCATGCATTAAAAAAAAAATTAAGAGCTTACAACTTAAAACATAAAAACAAAAACAAAAGGAATGCAGAAAAATATGAGGAGAAAATAAAAGAAAAAAAAATTGGAATAAACATGCATCTATCTACTTAGTACTAAGAGCAGGAGGAGTTTTCTTGGGAAGTTTAGCACTATCAGCAGCAGATCCCGGGCCGCCTTCTCGTTTCGTGAGATCGGGTTTATGCTGCTGCATCTGGGATCGATCATTGCTAGAATCTTCATCATGAGGCTGAGCCTTGGGAATGTTACGAGCACTGGAGAAGAGATCGACAGGCTCCGACTCGGCAATCTTGCCTCCTTCAAGAGGAGTCCCATGCTTGTACGCAGTCCTCACAGCTTCGTCTTCATCAAGCCTCGCCTGCGAAGTCGCATACGTTATGTCGTCCTTGCTCTTTGACATTCTTTCACTTCTCTCTATCTAGGGTTCAGACTGAACCGCATGAGAAATGCATGAGTCGGTTCTGATGACCTGCTTTCATTTATAAGCGTGTTTTGTATCAGTACGTGGTAGATTGGCTTAAGATGAGAGCGACAGCTATACAATTCAACTTGACACGTGGTGTTTTGTTTCAGCGAAGAATTTTTATGACACGAGTATACTGTCAGTATTGCGTTGTGTGCAGATAATGTTATACTATTATGAGTATTACAAGTAAGTTTTTTTTGATATGACACTATATTATTGAATCGGATATAATATAATAAGTAATTTTTTCTTCACATAACATTGTATTATTGATTCGTAACTCTACTGTGTACTAAGTTTTGACATGACACTGTATTATTGAATCGGATATAATATAATAAGTAAATTTTTCTTCACATAACATTGTATTATTAATTCGTAACTCTACTGTGTACTAAGTCAATGTACCATGGAAGTTCTTGTTTGCTCTTTCCATTTGACATAGTGATGTGGCGCCGGACATATTTACTTATGAGAAATGAAAATTTTAAGTTATTTTGATTTTTGATAAGTGGTATAATCTAAGTGGACACTTTTTTTTCTTACTTTCGATTTTTTTGATATTATGGTGACTAATTCGAGCGGACAAAACTAAACACTCTGAGAATTTGAACTTTGAAAGCAAGTATTCATAAATTGATTTAAACTAAAATATTACTAGCCTAAAAGAAACAAAACAGAGTATGACTCCTTCTTGTCCAAATTCTTCTCTCATTTTCTGCTCTCCTATATGAACGATTACGGTTCACGATTAAGCTATTAATATTTTGTATTGACTTTTTTATTAAGAAAAATGAAAAAGAGAAAGACAGAAGGAAGTGAGACAGAAGGGAAGGAAAGGATGGAAATTTAAAGGGGAGAATCGAATGAGGATTCTCTCTGGATCCTCTTTGTGAGGATTCCAGGGATCCGTAAATCATGTTTGTTCATCATACATCGTGCGATCAAAAATCATTTTAAATTTTTTAAGGCTTTTTAGCCAAATGGTCCCTGAGATTTGCATAACACATAACTTTGGTCTCTGAGATTGAAAATCAATAAAATGGTCCCTGAGATTGTCCACCATCTATCATTTTGGTCATTCCGTTAAATACTCTTTGGGTAATTTTCATAGCTTTGTAAATCGTTTCTTAACCAAATTCGACTCATAATATATCAAAATGAAGAAAGGAAAGTGTAGAACAAGATTATACCTATTTGGAAGACCAATGGTTGCTGGAGATGGCTGAAAAATAGCCTAAAAGGTGATTGGTCCGCAAGAAAACTGAAAAACTCGCCGGAAACTGGATAAACTTTAAACGTTCATAATTTCTTTAATACTCAACGAGATCGAGTGATTCAAAAACAAAAATCATACTTCTCAATGAGCCGAAGAGAATGGAACCTTTCTCAATGGCTAATTCGCGGTGGTTTGGCCGGAAAACAGCTCGAAAGTGATTATCTTGGTCTCGAATTAGCCACTTTCGAGCCATTTTCCGGCAAAACCCCGGCAATCTAGCCTTTGAGAAAGGTACCATTTTCTTCCTATTTTTGAGAAGTATGATTTTCATTTTTGAATCACTCGATTTCGTTGAGTATTGAAGAAGTTATGAACGTTTAAAATTTACCTAGTTTCCGGCGAGTTTTTCAATTTTCTTGCGGACCAGTCACCTTTCCGACTATTTTCCGACCATCTCTGGCAACCATTGGGCTTCCGAATAGGTATAATCTTGTTCTACACTTTCCTATCTCCATTTTGATATATTATGAGTCGAATTTGGTTAAGAAACGATTGAGTTACGAATCTTTGAAAATTGGTCAGAGTTTTTAATAGAAGGACCAAAATAATGGATGATGGACAATCTTAAAAATCATTTATATTGATTTTCAATATTAGAGACCAAAATTATGTGTTATGCAAATCTCGGGAACCATTTTGGTTAAAAAACCATTTTTTTATTTAAAATTGAAACAAATAATACTTGACGAAAACTGACCGTACGAAATACGATGTATGGACACGATTCACGGTTGAGGATCCAGATTCGAAAGATTCATGCTTGAAAAATGCACCTCCACCTTTGAAACCCTTATCTCCCGCGAACCGCCGAGTTCAACCTCACTTTCCTCAAAGACCAAATCTCTGTCACTAATTACTACGTCTAGTTAGCGACAACATTATTACGTGGGCTTAGTTATGTGTAAAAATCAAATCCTTGTCATTAATTAGTGTCTAATTAGTGACAACATTAGTACGTGGGCTTAATTCTGTCTTGCGTGCGTTCATTTGTAAGCTCTGGTGTAATTTTAGGTCGCTTAAGATGATTGATTTTTGTTAGCTACATGCAAACACAAAACGTCGACATCTTTTAAGCTATTAGATCAAAATCCAATTGTCACCAGTCACCAATTTTAAACATCCAAAGATCAACAGTGCGACGAGGGTACAAAATATCCTCATCAGACTCAGAACGCTCCTCTTTCTTCTTGAAAGCAAAACTAAATTCAAATCGACAAGACGTCGATTCTCACTCGGGAATCATTTGCTCATTATCAGCATCACCTTCTGTTTCAACTTGAGGCTTTGAAGGAGCTTTGGAACCAGGAGGCTGCTTCTTCTTGATCCCGCTCACAATGTCATCGATTCTGAGAAGTAGGCAAGCGGATTCTATGGCTGTTTTAAAGGTCTGAGCCTTCACGTTGTACGCATCCCAGATCTGACATGATAAATATAAGCAATTAACAGCCTTACCCACGCTAGAAATTTGATGTTCAAGACTTCGTGGATACGCTCAAATCGTAGCTAGTCACATTTATTTTAGTA
Organism: Pyrus communis; assembly: GCF_041283825.1. NCBI lineage: Eukaryota > Viridiplantae > Streptophyta > Magnoliopsida > Rosales > Rosaceae > Pyrus > Pyrus communis. Next base: position 9,213,333 of record NC_142569.1, read on the forward strand.
ATAAGCAGGGTTACAGCAGTTGCCCTCACATGGGTGCTGTCAAAATATGCACCAATTGCCCAACGAACTTGAATATTGCCAAAGTAAAAAGAGAAAGAAAAGAGCAACATAAGTATGGAACTAAAGGAGATCCACCCACCTTTTTCTCTTTCACGTCAGTTATTGCACCAGTGTTTCCATCTATGCCAATCCATGCATTTTCACCATTCGCATGCTATGGAAAGAAATTGTAATTTAGATAAAAATAAAATGCATCAGAAGAGATACATAAATGATAGTAATAGTAGAACAGAACAATGCCATACGGTAAAGATTCAAACCTTTCCCTGAAGCGCTGTCATAGTTCTAATCACATTAACACCACAATTCTGAGCCAACGTTCGTGGTATAGCCTCAAAAGCTATAGCAGCAGCTTCATACGGCCACTGTTTTACCATCAAAACACAAATGTAAAGCCACAGCTAATTCTTAATCTCCAATATGTAAAAAGCATGTGAACTCAAGCAACAGAGGTTCTTAGTCTTAGTGTTCATCTTTCTATTTTCACGAGGAGTTCTCCAGATTCTTGGACCAGTTTGCACAACAGATAAAAACTTTTATATGAGGAAAAGTGCGCTTACCTTTTCGATACCTTCTATAGATGAACTATTTTGCTTCAATGTTGCCGATACAGTTAACTCTGTAGCACCACCACCAGGAACAAGTTTTGGATTTTTGAGGATGTTTCTTGCTACTGACATAGCATCCTACGACAAAGTAATAAATAAATAATAAATTTCAAATATTATATTTATTTCCATGTAATGGGATAAAAAATAAAACCACCATACCTGCAAATTTCTTTCCACTTCATTTAAGAGATCCTTACTAGGGCCTCTTAAGAGTATAGTACATGCTTTGGGATCTTTGCAATCAACAATGAATGCAAAAAACTCATCACCAATTTTCTTGACCTCAAATAGCCCAGCCCCTGTACCAACATCAGACTCTTGCAATTCATCTGGTCTGTTAACAATAACTGCCCCACAGGCCTTAGCAATTCGGTTATTGTCTGTTTTTCGCAACCTCCTGATTGCACTGACGCCAGCCTTGCTTAGGTAATGGCATGCCAAGTCACTAAGGCCCTTTTCTGTAATAACCACATCTGGCTTAAACTTCAATATCTGCACGCAGAGGCTCTCAATGTATTCTTCTTCCAATTTTAGTAGGACTCCCCAATCTTCTTCTTTAAGTAACTCAGCATTTGTTTGGTTCTCACCTTTCTTATACTCAAGAGGACAATCAAGAAGAATGATCCTTGGGTTAACAATCTTTCTTCTCATTTTTCCAGGTGCGATAACATCTTTGTTAAACATTACTCCTTTCAGAACCATTGAATCTTCCAACTGGCCACCAGGAACCTTCTCAACCTTAATGTACTTTTTGATATCCACTTCTCGCAAACCCTGGCCAAGGTCCACCCCCACTATTGTGGTGGCATCAAGCGCTAAATCCTACAAGAAGAAAACCCAATTTATGGTCAGTCATGACTCATGACTCATGAGTGAGTTCATAGTAGTTTGTCATTAGAATGATAGAATCAGATCTGAAGAGTGAATATCAATAGTCCAAGTAATTGATTCTCATTGCAAGGCGGCTCATTCAAATGCAAGACATAATACATAACAAATAATGGTGAAAACTATGAAATCAATTCAATAATTTTCCACTTAGACACAAAGTAACACACTCATACAGAGTTAACTTGCAGGCAAGAGGCCACAGCTTATCTATCAAAAATTCTAACGTGATAGACAAAGTTTAGTCAAGAATAAAAGTTAGAAATCCATGGTTAAACCTCACTTTTAGTTTAAATATGATGTTTATCTCTCTGAACTACAAAGCTAAAGAAAATAAGTATTGCCTCTTTTGTGAAGATATTTTCCTTGACAAATTCTTAAATTTTTGTCAGTATATCCTTCATAGGCCACTTTACCTAGATGAAGAATCATAAGACCTGGAAACCAATAAACAAGAAGAAATAACTAAATGCAAAACCTTTATTTAAACAAGTGCTTACAGCAATTAAATCCCCAAACTGACTAGTGAACTTTGTACCAATACAGCTCTTGACCAGTCCCAACATTGTTGCACCTGCCATGGAAAGCATACATAAGTAACATGCCAAAACTGCTGGCTTAGCATTTCAAATAATCGTTAATCAAGGTAAATTATTATCACACAGGATATTCAGTCACTGACAGGTTTGCAATCATAACAATGAGTGTTATCATCGGCAAGAGCCGCCACTGAAAATTCTGCCGTTCCCCACCAATTATGTTGTTTTGATTCCTAAACAGACTCACAATATGAATTCCTAATTCAATCTAAGTGAAACTAACATAACAGAGATGAAATAATGGTTACAACCACAATTGCTAAACGAAAACTAAGCTATGCCTATTCCCCAATTTTTCCTAAGCAGCTGCAACATGAAACCCACGAACCTGATTGAGCACAAGGACTAGTGCCCTGAGTTTATTTCTATGTTCCAGTCTTATGCATGCCATTACATTCTCATAAAAGTTAGATTAAATGAGAGCAAGAGACTCAATACAAAAATAATAGGTATATAATTTGACGACGAGTAGAAAGAAACCAAAGGAACTTACGATCCTTCACATCAATGTCCATTGCTATTTTGTCAAGAACACCAATAGCATCCTCCAGAGCTTTGTTGTAGGCTAAAACGAAAAAACAGAAAATTTAAAAAACATCGAAACAAAATAATTAGAAAAAGAATAAATCGTAAACCAAAATCAAATCCAAAACTATACATGAAAGAAAAATCAAAAGGAAAAATGTTATCGTAATTTCTTTCAATTTACCTCGGCAAATAACAGTAGGATGATAGTGCTTGTCAATAAATACTTCTGCAACATGGAGCATCTCACCAGCTACACCAGATTTCATTCCAAATGTAAGACATAAAGCAAAGTTCATGTACACATATAATACTGTTGTAACTTGTTCAGTAAATAGAAAAGTACACAACCTTCCTCAAGCTTACTAAATTCCATGATATGTATTATTATGCCAGTTAATCCCATCATCGTTGTATAAATTACTTATATACCAAGCAATGTAAAGCACAAAATAGATTTAACAAACATAATAGGGATTTTTGCACTAGGCCTCCAAATACAACATTTGTTAGCAATAAATACCTACTTTAATTCTACTTATTTTTTAAGTCATCAACTTTCGTTGTTGTATAGCTTTAAGTCCTCAATATGCTCGATCATTTTAGCAACGAGCCCACATTTTTTTTTTGTTGACTTGTCCTCAATTTCAGCCCTAAAATTTATCAATAAGCCCATTAAAGGCTAAGGAAACAAGAATTTGTAAGGGGTTTTCTCTTTAAGTTATAGGGTTTTTACAGGGAAAAATGCTTGCAACCTTTGCATTTGAACCTTTTCATTTCTTCACATGACACGGGTCATTTTTTACATAAAAGCAAGACATTTGATGCCTTTGAAATTATATTTTTTATTTTTCATTATTAATTCCTAGCCAAAAGCATTAAGGTCTTTTTTTGTGTAAAAAAATGACATGTCATTTGAACAAGTGAAAAGGTCCAAATGCAAAGGTTAGTGCACAGGTTGGTAGCACTCCCCTTTTACTAGTCACCCCCATTTATTACTTGAAGACAATTTATTTTGCTCCATAAAAAGATTGAACAAGAATATATGCCAATAAGTAACAAGTATATACTATATCCTCAAATGAACATTGAGTTGCATGTAGGTAAATAATGCTCAAACCATACCAAGGACAATGACAGATGTTGTTCCATCGCCTACTTCTTCATCTTGTGTGCGACTTAATTCAATCATTGACTATCACCAAAAATTTCAAAAGAGCAAAGGTAAGAATACCAAAGAAAATGAGAGGGAGGAGGGGGTTCATATAAAAGTAAAGAATTGACAAGAAAGAAAATGCAAAAATAGATGGGGAACAGACGTTTTTGAACCGAAAAGATTAAACAAAAATAAAATCCAGAAAGGAACAATTTGAGACAAATATCATGCCTTTGCTGCTGGGTGAGCAAGATCCAGTTCACGCAGAATGGCATTTCCATCATTAGTCACTACAATTCCTGTCAGAAACAAGGGTTACATGTTAGTGTATTGCAAACTCATCAAGACCCAAACGAAAGCCATGGGGATAATAGATGCACAAAATAGTTACATCACCCGTAACATCAATCTAAACTTTACTTAATTGCAAATAGAAATGTAAAAGAACTTCTTTGATTCAAAATAATTTAATCACAGGGACAAACATGCCACCACCTAAAATAAGGGCTTACTGCGTTGTAAAAACTGAAGGAAAATAAATCATTATATTCAATTTCAACAAAAATACAGAAAAAACAATAAAACTTATCAGACTGCGAGAAAATAATTACCTCCACTAGCGTCAAGTAGCATCTTGAGCATGGACCGAGGACCCAAGGTTGTCCGGATTATGTCAGCAACGGCCTGTAATAATCAAAATGCTTAAAATTTGTACGCTCATGAGACCCTAAGTGCTAATAGTCTGACAAATATCCACAGTGGAAGCATAATAATATCCTCTTGAAAATAAAATACCATTGACAACTGAGACCCTAAATGCTTAGAATTCTTTTGTACGAAAATACTAAACATTTCATAGTTAGAAGGTTAACACTCCTGGCAACTCATCCAGAAATTAATATGTTCGAAACAAATACTGAACATACATTTGCAGATGAATTTCAATTCAATTCAGTTTTCGCTAACCTTGTTCACAAAACCCAAAATTACAACAGCATCTTATTTTGTAAGTCATTCACCAAATACTGAGCTCGATTGACCAAAACAAGCCCAACTTACCACATCACATGTAAAAAACCTTATTGATAGACTTTTTGAAATTTATATACTTGATTGACATACGAAAATAAAAACCATCAACAAAATTAGATTCAAATAAATCTCTCTCCAAGACTTCATCACTTAAAACCATTATTTTTCCTTAAACGAACAAAACTATTTAGGATTTTCCATTACATTTCAATCCAAAATAATATTTTTAGATTCGTAAACCCTTAATCTCACCTTCGATGCCTGGATATTTCCATGGTGTACTTTAGTCCCCGACTCACGCTTCAATGAATCTTCTGCTCAGATAAGTTCAAACAAGCAAAAATAAGCAAATGAGTTTTCACAGGAACTCAAATCTCATAAAAAAAAATGGCAGAAAACGAGGTTTTCAGAAACCCAAATGAAAGATCAACTCAAAAACCTAAACTTTAAAGCAACTGCAAGTTTTTTTTTTTTTTTTTTTTTTTGGTTGGGGGGGAGGAGGGGGAAGAAAGAAGGGAAGGGAGCTTACTGAGGACGAGCACTGGGGCTTGCATGTTGATGGCGAGATCTGTGTGAAACTGTGGAGTGTGAGGAGGAAGGAAGAAGGAGAAGAAGAGAAGTCCGGAGAGGTTTTTATGCGAGGGAAACGCCGAAAGTGAGATTTTAGTGAAACCCTGGCAGTGCGAAATAGGTCTGCAAAATGGGACGGAGAGACCCACGCTGATCCGAGCCGATGCTCAAATTGGGCTTTAAAAGTCTTTTTAAATTTCAGGCTGAATTAGGCTGGCCCAAAACCTTCTCTTGTTTTTTTTTTTTTTTTTTTTTTTTTTCCCTTCAAATGGGCTTTACTCAAAACTTTTCAGATTCCACGTAACTTTACATTTATGATCAGAATCAGTCATATTGTAAAATTCCTATAAAGATCATTGATTTCATATTTGGACGAGTGTCGCCTATCTTGGGCAAATGTCATCTACTAGATAATACCCTATATTGTACTGATGCCCGTTGACGTAGTAGTCTAGTTGAGGTGATTTACCCTCCGTTAGGTTAGTAAAGAGGGGTGAACGCCCGAGTACTGTAATGTCATTTTGGGATCCTGAGACTCAAAAGAAAGCATGCAAAATACATGTGTCAAACAAGGCAACTGCCTCTAATATATAGTTGTTTTTTTCGATCTTCCGCTAAATCCTCCTTGCCGTCCAGTGGGACATTTATTCCACTATCAATACATGCAATCTAATGACCCTATCATGCTCGGAAAGTCACGTTCTCCAACTTTGTGAATGACCCAAGCAAAATTTGCTTGATTTGGTTCACGAAAGTACTCTTCTTTGTAAATCTGAAAGGTTGATTTGGTTCAAAGAGTTACTCTTATTTGCGTGTATTGCCTAAAATTTGAAGGGTTGAACTAGCTAATAGTGTAAGAGTATGAGTATGAGACAAACATTTAGAGCCAGATTGTATAAATCATTGTTTGGAAAAGTCCTGTTGATAAGCTTTAGGTAAATCCTGTTTTGATATGGAATTATGAGAGAGTGTGGTATACCAATTCTATATGGGATTTGACTCAATATCAGGAGTCCATTTAATTCGTATTGTGATATGGTTTAGCTGTTTGAGTTCCATACGAATTCTAATAGGAGAATTCTTGGAACACTGCTATATATATGTTTAGCCACTGCTCTTGCAAAGGTCTGCTCAATTTTGATTATTGATCCGAATACCTATTGTTCGGTGAGTACTTGTGCTTTGTTAAAGAGGAGAAGGTTAAGCCTAATCGAAGTGCTGCAATGGCACTGTCTTCGATCTCGGGTTCTGCAGGTTAGTTATCATGCAAACTTTCAGTGTTTTCTCATGAGCATGATTGGTCTAGATATACATCTTGTTCTTAGTTCTTGATAATTCAATTGGTTAACTTATGATTTATGGTATTAAGACATACATGTGTTTATATATGTCTTACATGTGGTATCAGAGCCAAAGTATTTCGACCATTGAATTAAGAAAAATCTTAGTTGAAGAACAAAATCTTAAATCTGCCATATTCTTAAAGTTTTGCGAAATCCAGATTTTTATTTATTTATTTTTTATTTTTTAAGGGATACTTAAAACGACGACGTTTTTCGGTTAAAAAAAAAAAAAAAAATAGTTTTCCTGACTTTTCGGATTCCTCTTTTCTGGGTCATCACTTCTGGGTTTTCGGATTTTCCTTCTTACAAAGGATGGTGATGACAAAGGAGTATTGTTTCCTTTCTTTCTTCATCTTTGCCATCTTGATTTTGTTCATTCATGCATTCATATATGAATCTTGGAAGGTATGAATGATTGTTTTCCTACTCGTCTACGTTCTTACTGATCAATTGAATATGTTTAAATATAGATGAAATAAATTCTTGTCTTGTTGTTAGTAATTCCGTAAGTAAATATTGCAGTATGTTTAAAGTGCTTCCGTTGCTATAGAAATTGATAACTGCAACTGTCTTACCAAACATTAAAATTGCTAAATACATTTGCAGAGTGATATTTGATTTTCACTCTCTTAAACATGAATCTGTATTGAAATTCCTTGTGAATTGTTTATTCTATATGTGTCATTTCTTGGGAGATTGAGAATACATATATGATTAAATTGATTCATATTTGGATTAAGGTGAAAGAATTGATGGAAATCAGGAATCTTATTGGATTCAAAGAGTTGATTTCATTGTTGTCATTATGCAGCTTCACTCAAAACAATTAATTTGGCTGCTGTGCCTATACTCACTGGTGGAAGCAATTATAGAAAGTGGAGAAGAGAAATTGAATTGCTCTTGACACTAAATGAGTATGACATAGCACTTGACATGCCACAACCTGCAGCTCTTAATGATAAGAGTACTAAATCTGAAAAAGTGGAATTTGAAAGATGGACAAGAGCAAATAAGGTTGCACTGTCTATATTGGAAAGTGGCATGACAGATACTGTGAGAGGAGGAATAAAGAAATGTTATCTGGCAAAAGACTATCTCACTGCTATTGAGAACAAGTTTAAAGAGTCACAGAAGGCTGAAATCGCTCAGTATATGACGCTTCTCACAACCTACAAGTTTGAGGGAGGCGGCTCAATTAGAGACCATATCATGAAGATGACTGATGCAGCTGAGAAGTTGAATTCATTAGATATGAATATATGTGAAAAGCAACTTGTTTTCATGATTTTGCAAGCCCTGCCTTTGAAGTTCAGTCAACTGAAGGTTTCTTATAACACTCAAGACAAAACCTGGACAGTGGATGAATTGATTGCACAGTGTGTGCAAGAAGAAAACCGACAGAAGCATGACAAAGGAAAGGAAGTGGAGATTGTCAACTTTGTACAAACAACCAAAGGGAAAAAGGAGTTCAATGCCAATTCTGGAAGTTCGAATGCTGGTAAAACTTCTAAATCCAGTTACTCTGATAAATCTTCTTTATCTGCTAAAATATCCAATTCCTCTAAATCTAACAATTTTAAAAGGAAAGCTAAGAATATTGAGAAAATAAGATGCCATCACTGTAAAACAAAAGGTCACTATAGAAAAGATTGTGAAATATTCAAGGATTGGCTTAGGGCAAAAGGTAGAACTGATATTTATGTCTGTGAAAAGTCAAATCTCATTGAAATTCCTGCAGACTCTTGGTGGTTTGATACTGGTGCGTCTGTTCACATAACTAACTCGTTACAAGGTTTTAAACAACAAAAACAATCAAATTCTTATAATGTCTTTGTTGGTGAAGGAACCAAAGTTTTAGTTGAAGCTGTTGGCATGGTTAAACTCAAGTTTGAGACTGGTTTTGCGTTACAATTAGAAAATGTCCTCTATGTTCCTTTAATGAGGAGAAGCTTACTTTCTGCATCAAAACTAGTCCAGCAAGGCCTCGTTTTCATTGGGGATGTTGAATGCACAAAATTTTTCAAAAGAGGGTCCTTGATTGGAAAAGCATTTTTGCATGACAATTTATGGAAGTTGCATTGTTCAATAGTTAATAATACTCAGCATGTTTTGAACACTACGACTAAAAGAATGCATATTGATGACACTTACATGTTGTGGCATAAAAGGTTAGGACATATTTCAAAAGAAAGAATTTTGCAGCTATCAAAGTTGAATTTTATACCAGTCATTGATTTCAAAAATACATCTGATTGTATTGATTGCATGAAGGGTAAAACAACCAATGTAAGAAAGTTAGATGCTAAGAGGAGCCAAGCTTTACTCGAACTCATACATACAGATGTTCGTGGACCTTTTTCAGTTAAAACTATTTGTGGAAATTCATACTTTGTGAGCTTTATTGATGACTTTTCCAGACACAGTTACATCTTCCTTATAAAAGAAAAGTCTGCAGTCCTTGAATGTTTCAAAATTTTTAAAAGTGAAGTGGAAAAACAGTTGAACTTAGTAATTAAAATTGTTAGATCAGATAGGGGAGGGGAATATTTTGGCAGGTATACAGAAGCTGGGCAACAGAAGGGCCCTTTTGCTTACTATCTTGAGCAACAAGGGATTGTGGCTCAGTACACTACTCCAGGAACACCCCAACAGAATGGGGTTGCAGAGAGAAGAAACAGGACATTGATGGGCATGGTCAGAAGTTTAATTTCAAGATCTAAGCTACCTGGTTTTCTCTGGGGAGAAGCCTTGAAGACTGCCAATTACATCTTAAATAGGGTACCTACAAAGTCAGTATCAAAGACGCCATTTGAATTGTGGACTAGTAGAGTACCAACCTTCAATCACTTTCATGTGTGGGGGTGTAAAGCAGAAGCAAGGTTCTATAACCCACATGAAAGAAAACTCGATCCAAGAACCAGTTCATGCTATTTCATTGGATACCCTGAGAAATCAAAAGGATTTAAATTTTATTGTCCTAAGTCACATACCAGAATACAAGAGACTCACAATGCTATTTTTCTAGAAGATGAAGATGTATCAGATTTGGTCCTAGACAATTTCGAGTTTGAAGAATTGGAACAACAGGTGAATAGTTCATCTTCTATGGATTATACTCATGTTTCTGTGTTACCTAGAACCCCTGCATCAATCACTGATTTAGATGAAGAAATGCCTGGAACTGAAACTACTGAAGTTGCTGATCAAGATCAAGTTTTGGATCAATCTCCAACAGTGGTAGACCCATCAAATGTTCAAAGTACAGATTCATTGGTTGATCAACAGCCGTTAAGGAAATCTACAAGAAATAAAAAACCGGCTATTTCTGCAGATTTTGTCTATCTCCAAGAATCTGAGTTTGATATTGGGGATATTGATGATCCTGTGACTTATCAACAAGCTGTTCAAAGTTCTCAAGTCACCCTATGGCAGAAAGCTATGGAAGAGGAGTTAGAATCGATGACCAAGAATAATGTGTGGACACTGGTGAATTTCTCGCCCAATATTAAGCCGATTGGGTGTAAATGGGTATACAAGACAAAAAGAGATGCTGCTGGCAGAGTTGAAAGATATAAGGCACATCTAGTAGCAAAGGGGTTCAATCAAAGAGAGGGTGTGGACTATAATGACACATTCTCACCAGTCTCTTCCAAAGACTCGTTGAGGGTTATTATGGCTTTAACATCACATTTTGATTTGGAACTACACCAGATGGACGTAAAAACTGCTTTCTTGAATGGCGACTTGCAAGAAGATATTCACATGATTCAACCTATTGGATTTGTTGAAAAGGGGAAAGAAAAGATGGTCTGCAAGCTTAATAAGTCAATTTATGGACTTAAGCAGGCTTCAAGACAATGGTTTCTTAAGTTTGATCAAGTAATCACATCTCATGGCTTTACTGAAAATAAGATGGATGACTGCATCTATCTTAAGTTTAAAGGATCGAACTTTATCTTCCTAATTCTATATGTTGATGACATTTTGCTTGCAAGCTCAGATTTGCAGTTACTTGTGGAAACCAAGAAAATTCTGAGCACTAATTTTGAGATGAAAGATCTGGGAGAAGCTCATTATGTGCTTGGAATCGAAATAGTGAGGGATAGACAGAGGAAATTGCTTGGCTTGTCTCAGAAGGGTTACATTGAAAGGGTCCTTAGCAGGTTTAATATGGAAAGATGTAATAAGGCCGATGTCCCAGTAAACAAAGGTGATAAGTTCTCTCGAGATCAATGTCCTAAATCTGAGCATGAGATTGAATTGATGAAGATGAGGCCCTATGCTTCGTTGGTTGGAAGTCTTATGTATGCAAACATATGTATTAGGCCTGACTTGGCATTCATAGTTGGTTTGCTGGGAAGATTTCAATCAAATCCAGGTGAATCTCATTGGATAGCTGCGAAGAAAGTTCTGAGATATTTGCAGAGGACAAAAGAATTCATGCTGATGTATGGTAGAGAGGATTGTCTTGAGATCACTGGCTATACTGATTCAGATCTTGCTGGAGATTTGGATGAACGGAAGTCAACTGGAGGATATATTTTCATGATGAAAGGGGGTGCTGTTTCATGGAAAAGTGCTAAACAGACAATTGTTTCAACTTCTACAATGGAAGCTGAGTTTGTAGCATGTTTTGAGGGAATGAAACAAGCAGTTTGGCTTAGAAATTTTGTTGCTGATATGAAGATTGTTGATTCTGTGAAGATGCCTTTAAAAATGTTCTGTGACAATTCCGCAGCAGTGTTTTTCTCAAAGAATAACAAAAGAACTTCAGCTTCAAGATTGATGGATGTGAAGTTCTTTAAAGTTAGAGAAATGGTAAAGAAAGGGGAAATCGAAATTCAGTTTTTGTCAACCAACTTGATGATTGCGGATCCTCTGACTAAAGCACTGCCCAACAATGTTTTTAAAGGACATGTTGTTCGAATGGGAGTGTTAGAGTCTCTTGACAAGTGGGAGTGAATCAAGAAGGTTGCAGTTTAAACGGTTCATCGATGTGCATTGGTATTGAAGTTACAGTTCTACAAAACTGAGTTAGTTTTATTTTGGTTGAGTTTAATCTTCTCAGGTAGTTTAATGTTAGCTATTATTGTTAGTTGTTTTTTGAAGGGTTTTTCAGTTTTTCCATAAGGAATTAACTTGTGCTGGAAAACAAATTTTATATATATAAGATAGTTTTGGTTTGCTAAGAAATCATTTTGTGATTTTGTTGAAGCATACTTTCGGGACTATTGATCATACTATTGGCATTGATAAAATTTTGGTTATCAATTGTGATCATGGTCCTGTTGTGCTAAGATTGGCTTATATGAGTGGGAGTAATGTGTTTTACATTACTGAAAATTTTAGTTCACATGCTTACAAATTGCAGATTGGGTGTGTAGTGATTGCTGGGTTAATTCTGTAATGAACAGAAGAAACTGGGCAGTTCCATGCTTTAAAATGCTTAGGTAAGGTTGTATGTGATAATGAGCTTTTGGTTAACTTGGACTCGGTGATCACTTCCATAATTTATAAAGGCTGTTAGTCATATTTCATACTCAAGTGGGAGAATGTAAGAGTATGAGTATGAGACAAACATTTAGAGCCAGATTGTATAAATCATTGTTTGGAAAAGTCCTGTTGATAAGCTTTAGGTAAATCCTGTTTTGATATGGAATTATGAGAGAGTGTGGTATACCAATTCTATATGGGATTTGACTCAATATCAGGAGTCCATTTAATTCGTATTGTGATATGGTTTAGCTGTTTGAGTTCCATACGAATTCTAATAGGAGAATTCTTGGAACACTGCTATATATATGTTTAGCCACTGCTCTTGCAAAGGTCTGCTCAATTTTGATTATTGATCCGAATACCTATTGTTCGGTGAGTACTTGTGCTTTGTTAAAGAGGAGAAGGTTAAGCCTATTCGAAGTGCTGCAATGGCACTGTCTTCGATCTCGGGTTCTGCAGGTTAGTTATCATGCAAACTTTCAGTGTTTTCTCATGAGCATGATTGGTCTAGATATACATCTTGTTCTTAGTTCTTGATAATTCAATTGGTTAACTTATGATTTATGGTATTAAGACATACATGTGTTTATATATGTCTTACAAATAGCACGTGGATAAATTCTGGGATTCATAACAATCCTTTTTTATTTTTTATTTTTTTAATAAGTAAAGGGAAGATTCGAACTTAACAGGGAGCATGGTATATAAATGAAACTTGAGATTCGATTAATTCACATATGGCGTCTCCTTTAAATATTAGTGAAAACCCCAGAGCAACTTTATCGGGTGCAACTCAAACTAAGATGAAGCAGCACAAACATACTTCGTGTGGTTTCCGGGTCATTTCGATTTTATATTCTTCTATTTGACTATTAAATAATTAGTGGACGATGCTTACATGGAAATGAGAGATATAGTGCACAGCCATTGACTGCTAGCTTGTGTATTTGTATTTCTTGGTCAACATTCAACCCGAGAACTATCTCTGTATATTCAAACCGAGGAACTTTCCGAGTTTTGCTAATATTTCTTAGAGATTAGCTCAGTTGAAGATTCAGATACAAGGAATTGATAACTGAATAAAGTTGACTTTTCCTGCATCGGAGCAGTTGTTGCGAGGGGAATCTGGGTCTTTATATGGAGGGTTCTTAAATTTGTGGTGAAATTAAATGGGGAGCAAGATCATGGCTTCTGACGTGAAGGTCGAAGTAATTCACAAGGAAACAGTTAGTCCATCCTGTCCAACTCCTCCGCACCTCAAAACTACCAATAGCCTCTCATTTTTTGATCAGCTTGTTCCTCCAATTTACATCCCACTACTTCTCTTCTACCCCATCTGCAACAACGGTGATGACTTTGAGGTCCATGATATCAATCACCGATCTTTGGTTGCGGAAAGATCCGAGCTTCTAAAGACATCTTTATCTGAAGCCCTCACTCTCTTCTATCCCCTTGCAGGAAGTTTCCAGTTTAATGATTCAATCTGTTGCAATGACCAGGGGGCTGTGTTTCTTGAAGCCCAAGTCAACTGTCCCATGTCAAAGATTTTTGACAAACCAGATCTTGGAATGCTAGGGCAATTGCTTCCAAATGATCATACAAGTCATCTTCTACAAGTCCAGGCCAATTTCTTTGAATGCGGTGGATTGGCAATCGGAGTCAATATTTCGCATAAGGTGGCGGATGCTTCCACACTCAGCAAATTCATTAATCGCTGGGCTGCAATTGCACTCGGCTCGCCAAGAACTATTGATGTGGTGCCTCTTGTAGCATTTGGGGTTGCATCTTCTCTTTTCCCACCACTAGACTTCCTAAACTCACCGCCAGCGCCAACTCCAACTAGAGACATGAAATTTGATATTAAAGAAAGGTGTACGACGAGGAGATTTGTGTTTGATGGCTCAAAGATTGCTGCTCTCAAGTCCGAAGCTGCCAGTGCCAGCGTGCCAAATCCAACACGAGTTGAAGTAGTGTCCGCACTCATTTGGAAATGTGCAAAGGAAGCGTCAAGATCGAACTTGGGTTCAGTGAGGCCCTCTTCATGGTGTCAAACAGTGAACATGAGGAAAGTACTTGCGCAGACCTTGGCAGATAAAGATTTGCTAGGGAATGTTGTGGGGTTGGTTGCAGCAAAGACGGAAGAATCTAGCAGTGAAGCACATGATCATGATCTTCGAAGCTTGGTTACTATACTGAGGAAGGGCATTGAGGAATTTAAAGAAAAATATAGAAATGGAGTTAGAGGGGAGGAATTCTGTCAACTTTTCATGGAGAATGTGAACCTCATTATGAAAAAGGATGATACAGACAGCTATAGTTCCACCAGTTGGTGCAGGTTTCCGCTATACGAATCCAATTTTGGTTGGGGAAAGCCATCATGGGTCTTCATTTCTAGTGTTGGTTCCAAGAATTCAATTGTGTTACTGGATGCAAGAGATGGCGATGGAATAGAAGCGTCCTTAACTTTCAACGAAGAAGACATGTCCATGTTTGAAAGCAATGAGGAGCTGCTTGAATATGCATCTTTGAATCCATCTGTAATTTGTAACCCCCCACAAAAGAACCTTCTCTAGTCCTTAATTCCTTAGATGAGTATTGCAAGAGGTTGGTTGATCACTCATTGTATTGATGCTTGTACGCTAGTTTGTACCAAAAATAAAGTTCCAAAACTAGTGCTTTCACTAGATGAATTCAGGCATGTTTCAAATTGGTAAGGGTTAAAACTAGTGCTTTTGAGTCATAGAAGTGCTTTCTCAAAGCACCTGCTTTGTGCTTTGTAAGGAAGCACTTATCCAGAACATGAAAGAAAAACCATTTTTCCCTTCCCACCCTCCATACCTCGATCATAGCCACCATTCACACCATCATCTAGATGGCATCCACCTTTTTATTGTCTCACCTCTTTGTCTCTGTTAAATTTTTACTTTTTACGTGAGATTTAGCTCATCAAGTTTCAAGTTTCGGATGAAAATTTTCAAATTTCAAGTTTCTGGTGGCGGACCATAAAGTTTGGAAAGTGGGGAGAGAGGTTGCTGGGGTATGTTTACCAGTAGGGGAGCTTGAACCATGTTTCGGTTTCAGAGGCAAAGCATATAATCCTTATTACTTCACAGACCATGAATTGCATCATTCTTCAGATTAATTCATCATACATACGAACCGCGTTTCTATCTTGAAAACGGCGTTACATCACCGCATGACTATTCATTACTCCTTTAAATATGTAGTAGACCACTACACGACATGTTAATTAAATTACAAACCATATACTTAATAATATGTGACCATCTATATCCTCTAACTCCAATATAGCATTATGAATTTAGTTATTATTATGTCATTAAATTATATGTGATTATGAGACCCTTCATCTTATAACAAGAACGGGACATTAGTCCATTGATATTTAGTTCTCGTCTAATGTCACATCCCCGCCTGAGCTCCCACCACATCCAGAGCTTGACTCCGCCGTAGCACGATATTGTCCGCTTTGGGCCCCGACCACGCCCTCACGATTTTGTTTTTGGGAACTCACACGAGAACTTCCTAGTGGGTCACCCATCCTGGGAATGCTCTCGCCCGAACTTGCTTAACTTCGGAGTTCCGATGGAACCCGAAGCTAATGAGCTCCCAAAAAGCCTCGTGCTAGGTAGAGATGAGAATATACATATAAGGCTTAGAGGATCCACTCTCCTGGGCGATGTGGGATGTACCCGGAAAGTCCACTTTGACTCCGAATCGAGTTGTGTTGGCCAACACCACATCCCGGGCTCGACTTTGCCGTAGCACGATATTGTCTGCTTTGGACCTTAACCACGCCTTCACGGTTTTGTTTTTGGGAACTCACACGAGAACTTCCCAGTAGGTCACCCATCCTGGGAATGCTCTCGCCCGAACTCGCTTAACTTCGGAGTTCCGATGAAACCCGAAACCAGTGAGCTCTCAAAAAGCCTTGTGCTAGGTAGAATGAGAATATACATATAAAGCTTAGAAGATCAACTTACTTGGACGATGTGGGATGTTACATCTAATATGAAAGTGAGGCATGTAGCCCCATAAGTATATGAATATAAAATTCATATTCAAGTAATTGGAAGCATGTCACTCATTACTATAGTCTGATGTTAAATTTTGAATTGCACTATTCATCTAGGGTATGGATTAGATCTTTCATTTTGAATTAATAACCGTTTGCCACTAGGTCTTTTGTTTTGGGCTCCTCTTCTCAGAAAACAATGGGCTTGGGCTGCTGTGTTTGGGCCTGGAGTGAGGTTAGGGAAAATTACCCTTTTGCCTGGTTCAATACAAATCTGACGGACGGAAAAATCTTGGGGTATTTTAGTCTTTATGCGCCTAGGGTTGATGTCGGTGTCAATCTGACGGGTTGAGGGCAGGGTTTGCAGGGTCATGGAAAGGTGGGGTGGGGGGGTGTGGGGGGTGTAGGTGTATGCTTTTGATTATTCTTTGTTTTCTTTACTTTCAGGGTTTATGTAGTAAAATTTCGTTTGTGTGCACTGCTCCATTTGGTTAGGCTATTTCCAATCCATCCAGTCAAAAGGAGCCAAGCAATGTTAAGGATCGCAATCAGACATGAAAAGGGAGCCAATTTTTACGACGAAGTAAATGTTTTTACAACTTATTTTAAATATTTAATTTCATAAATTAATTTTCTTTAATTTTTGTAATTATATTTTATAGGTACGTCATGTGGAGGAGGACAACTCCAAACCCTTTAGTCATCGCGGTTGTTAGGAAATTTGTAAAGAGCGGATGTTATTTGAAGATCCACCTCAACAAAGTGTTGGTCCTACGCCAGTGTTCAAAAATGCATCCTCAATTGCAGATGGATCTCCTACCATTCAAGAAACAAGGGTAGAAAATCCGTCTCCAGGTGAAGGTTCCATACCTAGGGCTATGGGACGAAACAAGCTCTGAAAATTGAAGGAAAAGGGAAAGGCAAATGATGATTTCGCCTTTCAACAGGAAATGGCGGCCTCCTTGCGATTAATGGCTGAGCAAAATGCCTTTGCCGCAGAAGAAAGGAACCGTAGGCACGAAGAACGGGCAAAACAAATACAAGAATATACGTCAGAATACTAACAGAAAACTTAATGGAATTTAACAACAGAGACCAGATTGATGTGTGTGAGTCAATTTAAGGATCACATGACCAAAATAATGAGTTATGTCAATTTCATAAACTATTTGCGATAACAACTCTAAAAAATATAATTCAAATCTAGAGTTTAAACCAAATAAAACAGAAAAATGTCCAATGTTTGAGAATTCATCACGAACATATCAGCGTGCCAATGTTTGAGAATTCCCACATGTTCCAGTTCTCATCATCAGACCATTCAAACTATTCAATTCGAACGCTACTTTATTCCCACAATTTCTTATTGGGCTAGAGGAACAAGCTGGCTATCACCAAAAGCCAGTGATCCACTATTTATTGAAAACACAAAATTAAAGACAAGGAGAGAAGAGGATTATTGTCTACCAAGTGCCAAACTCAGTAGGTGACCCTTGGATTCAGAGAAGCATATGCCAGCAGCTCCATGTTGCTTTCAAATAATGCCATCTTCTCTTCGCTGAGAGTCAACCATGCTTCAATCCCTTTGCAATCTCTTTTGTCCACCAAATGAAACATATTCTTTACTACAAGACTAGGACCGCTCACCCATGACGGCTTTCCCCATCCGAAATCTGTTTCATAGAAAGGAAACCTACACCAACTGGAGCAGTAATAAGTTTCAATCTCCTGATCTTTCAGTGGGATTGTCAGGTATTCGGTCAACACTTGCATTGCCTCATTAGGATCAAATACTTTTGTAGCAGCTTCTTTCATTTCTTCAATCCCGGCCCGGATTTTAACAACCAAGTCTTTTAAATCCAACACATTGGAAGTACTCTCTACAGCCTTTGGTATAGCCGAAAGAGAAAAATTCCCAGCCATGTTATCTGGAAAGGGCGGCGTAACCATTTTGCGCAAGTTCACTGCTAGACGAAGCGTGGATGGCCTTATTGGACTAGAACACAACGTGTTTGGTGACGACTTTGACGATGCTTCAATTGCACATTTCCAAATGAGTGCTGAAACGGCTTCTACCCTTGTTGGTTTTGGAACAAGTGAACTGGATGTTTCAGATTGGAGAACGGAAATCTTTGAGTTATCAAACACATACCTCCTTGTTACGGGCTTTTCCTTCTCGGATGGTGACTCCCAGAGGGGGAAATCTAGGGGTGGAAAAGAAGACGCAACACCGCCAAATTGGGGAAGGATTACCTTGTTGGATTGAAGGGCTGTTGCTGCCCAACAATGGATGAGTGTGCATACAGTTGAGACATCAGCAATCTTATGTGAAAAGCCTAACCCAACTGCCATTCCACCACACTCAAACAAGTTGACTTGTACATAAAGCAATGCGCGCGGGCCTGCTTCTGCTTCTGTGGACTCAGCCCCAGTTGGAAGCAATCGTGTTAACATCTCTGGATCTGGGCGTTCGAAAATGTCTGATAAAGAGCACTTGACATGGGCTTTCACGACTTGGGCTCCGTCATCATTACATTCGACTGCGACATTACTTTTTTTTCTTCCTGCGAAAGGGTAGTAGTGAGTGAGAGTTTTAGCTCATGATTCTATTAGATGCTGATATTTGTCATTAATGGCCTTGGCAGTATGAGTTGTAGTAGTACTAGCAACATTGGGATAGAAGAGAAGGAATTTGATGTAAATTCCAGGCATAAATAAATCCAAAAGATAGAGCTTAAAATTTCTGAGGTCTTGAGGGGTTGGGGAGGATGGTTTAACTGTTTGTGTATCGACGATTTCAACCTCGATGGATTCGGTGGCCATTTTCTTCGGCTCAAGTTGATACCTTCTGGAATGGGATGGTAAAACTAAATTTGTAAATGGGATCAGATTTATAGACATTGTGGGAGCCCTACGAGAACCTAACACCTGACGCGCCACGCGAGTCCAACAGGTCTCATTAACTTCCCTCTCTTTCTCTCTCGTTTTTCACTCATATCATCCTCTCTCCCTTTCTTCTTTATCTCTCTTTCCTCCTTCTTTTTTTTTTTTTTTTTTTTTTTTTTTCTCTCACATTTTTTTTCTCTCTTTTTCTGGAAAAATCACTCTATTTCTCTCTCCCAACTTGACTACAAATTACTCACAAAATCATTTTGTTTCAACGCACTACTACAATATAGGCTATCACCGGCGGACCAAAAACCGACAAGAAACCCCGATTTCTGTCGGAAATTTGGCAAAAATCCGACATAAAACACTGCAATGTCGGATTGGAATAGCGACGCCATTGCTACCGTCACTAAAGGGCTTCAGCGTCGCTTTGTTCGCTTAATCCGCCACTACGCAGCGTCGGTTTAAAGCGACGCTGATGTTAACGTCGGTTTAAAGCGACGCTAGTCAACAATTAACTAAATAAAATATGCAAACTAGTGACGGTTTAAAGCGACGTTAGAGAACAATTAAATAAATAAAATATGCAAACTAGTGACGATTTAAAGCGACACCACCTTTGATAATAATAATTTAAAAAAAAGTCGAAATCTGTTTCTGTATTCGTTCTCAAATAATTATAACTCAAAAAAATTATATAATCGAAATAATAAATTTCAATTTTAGGCCAAAACAAACAATAATAAAAATAACTCAAAAGAAAAATAGTGCCATAATATACAAATGTTTTACATCTAACATTCCATATAATTTACAAAAATTCATCCTCCATGCTTTCCTGTGCTTGCCTTTGTCGAAGACCACATATTTTGTAGCTCCATAGTGCCATATATAATACTAGCAACTCCATGCTGCCATGCTTGCCATCAGATCAGTGCTCCAATACTTTACTACTTCAACATTAAGGCTCTAATCTCTATAGATTAAACTCAGGTTTTATACCTTTAAAAAATTATGGATTTGCGATTTCCAGTGTCCTTGCTCTTCAGATCCAACATGCATAAATACAAAAAAAACAATTAAAAACCAAGAAACAAAAATAAATTTTCAATTTAAGCATAAAACTATTTAGAATACAAAATAGAAACTAAAATTAATAATCATAATAATTTAAAAATGAACCACCTTCAAGCTCTTCCTCCTCGAATTGGAGTTCTTCAGAATGTTGATCTTCAAACTGGTGATCCAAAGCAAACGGGGAAGGAGTTGAGGAAAAAATGAAAAGGAGGAAGAAGGGGACGCACAGATGAAATGGGGAAGGAGAAGAAGAAAGTCTGAAATTGGGGGAGAAATGAAAGCACGGTTGAAATGGGAAAGAGAGGGGTTTAAATATGGGTACTTAGTTTGCGTCCGTTAAAACCGACGCAAACGTCTGACACTTTTTTTGAAATTCACATAGCGTCGCTTTAATGAAACTCGCGTCGCTTTAATGAAACTAGCGTCGCTTTAAACCGACACAAACTTCTGACACTTTTTGAAATTCACATAGCGTCGCTTTAATGAAACTTGCGTCGCTTTAATGAAACTAGCGTCGCTTTAATGAAACTAGCGTCGCTTTTAACCGACGCCAACTTCTGACACACTTTTTGAAATTCACATAGCGTCGCTTTAATGAAACTTGCGTCGCTTTAATGAAACTAGCGTCGCTTTAATGAAACTAGCGTCGCTTTTAACCGACGCCAACTTCTGACACACTTTTTGAAATTCACATAGCGTCGCTTTAATGACACTAGCGTCGGTTAAAACCGACACTAAGTCTCTCCATCCATTCAAACAAGCGGGAAATTTCCCGCCTAATATTTCAAATACTATAATTTTATATATATTAATTTTATAACCCTAAAAAATACTATAATAATTATATATATTAATGTAACAATTTTATACCCCTAAAAACTATAATAATTATATATATATATATATATATATATTAAATTAAATTTTAAAAATTGGTGACCGTTGGATCAGTTTCAATATACATACCATTCAATTTCTTTAAGTGTTATACATACAAAATAAATAAATTTAAATCTACTTAATATATATATATACACACACACACACACCATTGAACTTGATGGGATACAAATTCTATGGAACTTTTCGATGGTTATAAAACGAAAAACTAATTTAAATCAATATGTCGCTTAAAAGCGACACTGGGTTTCAAAATATTTAAAAAAACTAATTTAAAGCGACATTGGATTTCAAACTATTTAAAAAAATAATTTAGTGTCGGTTATAAGCGACACTCATATAAGGGTAGGTTTTTGGGTGTGCAAAGCACCATTTTTGCACAAGTCAAACCACCTGGTTTTTTCTTCTAAAAAAGAAAACATATATTCCGTATAATACCTCCTGGTCCCAAAATAAGATCTCTTCAATTAATTGGAAGGATACTTCTGAGAATTTGTATTACACAAGAGCAAAAAAATAATAAAAGTTGAGGGCCATATTTGTGCGCTATACAGCACACACACTCCACACTCTGTCCATCAATTGATAGTGAAATTAGTTTGACGGTTGAGATCGTTGAAATTAGTTTCGGAGAATTCATATCCCATCAAAACAATAGATTGACTAATACTTAGAGTTTATTTATACTTTCATTAAGTATAACATAAGATTTTGTGGTATCCACTTGTGTAAATATTTTAATTTGAAGATCGAATTCATTCATTCTATTCATAAAGGGTCAATGAGTGTAGCTGTAAAAAATCATCAAAATCGGAGTTAAAATAACCGTTAAATCGTGATTTTTCGTTTATAACCGTCGAAAAGCTTTGTCCCGTTACTTGATCTCTGAATGTTTGTTTTTTGTGATTTTTTGCTGATGTGATCTCAAAGCATATGCAAACAAGTTTGACGGTTGGGATCGTTGAAATTAGTTTCGGAGAATTCGTATCCCATCAAAACAATAGATTGACTAACACTTAGAGTTTATTTATACTTTCATTAAGTATAACATAAGATTTTGTGGTATCCACTTGTGTAAATATTTTAAATTGAAGATCGAATTCATTCATTCTATTCATATAGGGTCAAGGAATGTAGCTGTAAAAAATCATCAAAATCGGAGTTAAAATAACCGTTAAATCGTGATTTTTCGTTTATAACCGTCGAAAAGCTTTGTCCCGTTACTTGATCTCTGAATGTTTGTTTTTTGTGATTTTTTGTTGATGTGATCTGGAAGCATATGCAAACAAGTTTGACGGTTGGGATCGTTGAAATTAGTTTCGGAGAATTCGTATCCCATCAAAACAATAGATTGACTAATACTTAGAGTTTATTTATACTTTCATTAAGTATAACATAAGATTTTGTGGTATCTACTTGTGTAAATATTTTAATTTGAAGATCGAATTCATTCATTGTATTCATATAGGGTCAAGGAGTGTAGCTGTAAAAAATCATCAAAATCGGAGTTAAAATAACCGTTAAATCGTGATTTTTCGTTTATAACCGTCGAAAAGCTTTGTCCCGTTACTTGATCTCTGAATTTTTGTTTTTTGTGACTTTTTTGCTGATGTGATCTCGAAGCATATGCAAACAAGTTTGACGGTTGGGATCGTTGAAATTAGTTTCGGAGAATTCGTATCCCATCAAAACAATAGATTGACTAATACTTAGAGTTTATTTATACTTTCATTAAGTATAACATAAGATTTGTGGTATCCACTTGTGTAAATATTTTAAATTGAAGATCGAATTCATTCATTCTATTCATATAGGGTCAAGGAATGTAGCTGTAAAAAATCATCAAAATCGGAGTTAAAATAACCGTTAAATCGTGATTTTTCGTTTATAACCGTCGAAAAGCTTTGTCCCGTTACTTGATCTCTGAATGTTTGTTTTTTGTGATTTTTTGTTGATGTGATCTGGAAGCATATGCAAACAAGTTTGACGGTTGGGATCATTGAAATTAGTTTCGGAGAATTCGTATCCCATCAAAACAATAGATTGACTAATACTTAGAGTTTATTTATACTTTCATTAAGTATAACATAAGATTTTGTGGTATCTACTTGCGTAAATATTTTAATTTGAAGATCGAATTCATTCATTGTATTCATATAGGGTCAAGGAGTGTAGCTGTAAAAAATCATCAAAATCGGAGTTAAAATAACCGTTAAATCGTGATTTTTCGTTTATAACCGTCGAAAAGCTTTGTCCCGTTACTTGATCTCTGAATGTTTGTTTTTTGTGATTTTTTGCTGACGTGATCTCGAAGCATATGCAAACAAGTTTGACGGTTGGGATCGTTGAAATTAGTTTCGGAGAATTCGTATCCCATCAAAACAATAGATTGACTAACACTTAGAGTTTATTTATACTTTCATTAAGTATAACATAAGATTTTGTGGTATCCACTTGTGTAAATATTTTAAATTGAAGATCGAATTCATTCATTCTATTCATATAGGGTCAAGGAATGTAGCTGTAAAAAATCATCAAAATCGGAGTTAAAATAACCGTTAAATCGTGATTTTTCGTTTATAACCGTCGAAAAGCTTTGTCCCGTTACTTGATCTCTGAATGTTTGTTTTTTGTGATTTTTTGCTGATGTGATCTCGAAGCATATGCAAACAAGTTTGACGGTTGGGATCGTTGAAATTAGTTTCGGAGAATTTGTATCCCATCAAAACAATAGATTGACTAACACTTAGAGTTTATTTATACTTTCATTAAGTATAACATAAGATTTTGTGGTATCCACTTGTGTAAATATTTTAATTTGAAGATCGAATCCATTCATTGTATTCATATAGGGTCAGGAGTGTAGCTGTAAAAAATCATCAAAATCGGAGTTAAAATAACCGTTAAATCGTGATTCTTCGTTTATAACTGTCGAAATTAGTTTCATAGAATTCGTATCCAATCAAGTTCAATGGTGTGTGTGTATATATATATATTAAGTAGATTTAAATTGATTTATTTTGTATGTATAACACTTAAGAAATTGAATCGTATGTATATTTAAGCCAATCCAATGATCACCAATTTTTTAAAATTTAATTTAATATATATATATATATATAATTATTATAGTTTTTAGGGATATAAAATTTAATTTAATATATATATAATTTAATATATATATATATATATATACACACTTTATGTCGCTTAAAAGCGACACTAGTATTTAAAAATTATTACAATAATGTTTACGTCGGTTTAAAAGCGACACTAGTATTTAAAAATTATTAAAATATATGTTCACGTCGGTTTAAAAGCGACATAAATATTTAATAACGCTTATAAGCGACAGTAAATCCGACGTCATGTTCAGTTAGTGTCGCAACTGCCTAATCCGCCACTATATTAGATTAAAGCGACACCACCCTCCGACACTATAGCCCCCTTTTGTAGTAGTGACGCCAGTGAAGATACCAACTGGGCAACCACATAAAAAGTTTTTTTCTCTCCGTTGTGAGAGCCCTCCGTGGTGAGTGTTCCTTCTCTCCGTGTGGGAGTGTGTTTGGTTTCCCGTTTTCTGTATTTCTCTTTTCTTTGGTTTTCTAGGGTGGTTTGACTGGTGGTTAATCTTGGTAGGGTTGGGAGAGTTATTTCGGTTGGGGGTTGGTTTCTCCGAATTGATTAGGTGTTTTGGGGTGTGGGTGTTGGGATTGGTGCTGTTCTTCCACCAAGCCTTTATGGAAGGGGTTGGGGGCATTTATTATAGAAAGTCACCTAACACAGTGAATGGAATTAAAGGAAGGCTACCTACTGCTAAATCTGAACTATGGAGCAGGAGTAAAAACCCTCTGGGAAGGTACGGAGGTTCAAATATTACTATCATCTCTGTGGTAATTCTACTTACTGTTCAGGTAGAAGAAAGGCAAACAAACAACACGCTAGAGGTGAGTGACCAAAAATGGAGGCCAAAGGTTAGAACTGAGTATACAAAAGCAACCTGTATCTACTCTGATCTCAAGGAACAAGGAGTTAGAAATAGCATCTGGAGTGCATGTTATATTTCATAATTTTATGTTAATAGGATGTTTATGTGTTTTTAGAATTTAAGACAACAAATTATTTGAATAAGAAAAATTCATTTTGACTGAATTATGATAACATAAGATAGGATGTTTGTGGTAATTTTAGAATATTTGTGATATTATTTTCTGAACTAGTTGGTTAATTAAATACAATAAAAATCATAATTTTTAATTAAAAATAAGTAGAAGAATGTTTGATCAAAAGTTTAAAGGTTATAGATGTTTGATTAAAAAAATTCAAATTTGAGGCATCTATATCAAAATGCCCTTAAAAATTTACCACAAATAAAAAATCATCCTCAATGAGTCAATTGCTTTGCCAATTGCCTATTTCTTCTCTCTTCCAATCCCTTTCAATTCTGCTCTCTAACAGATGCTGGAGGAGACTCACCATTCAAAGTCTCCACTGCCATTGGATTTTCCACCAAAGACTAATTGGTGTGCCAAGACTTCCACAGCTAATAATCCCCATCATGCATTCATTATCATCTGTTCCTACACGACTTCATTAGAATTCAGAAATTTTCATAGAAAAATCTCTGTATTTCTCATTAGTAAAAAAACAAATAAGAAAGCGACTAGAGTGGCACTGACAATTTTGGACTTTTAATAACAATTTCGTTGTTTAGAAAATTTGTAAATAACGACATGATAGTCACATCCAAGTAGAGACTGTCACATACAATAACAACACGATAGTCACATCCAAGTAGAAGGGATTTCATTGAGTGGTTCGATATGAATTATACTTCGCAATTTTGTTGAGTGGTCCAGAATCGTATCCACTCGGATTCCGTTGAGAGGTCCGGAATCCTTTCTACTCTGCAGTTCCGTTAAGTGGTCCAGAATCATATCCTAGTTTGGATTCCGTTGAGTGGTCCGTAATGACACGCCCCAATCCTGATATCCCTAAATACCAGGGTAGGCACGTGCTGGCTGACACATGAAGGTGACGAAGCCATTAAAAACATGTATAGTGATAAAATATTTAATTAGAAAGATAAAAACCGATACGGAATCGTGTTCAGAGCATATAACTACTAAGAATAATATGGAAGGATTACTAAGAAAAGATATGAACAAGGAAATGATACCTATACTGAGAAGACTCAAGAATATCTATGTTGTAGAGTCCTGATGTCGGGATCATATGCCTCAAATCTATGTTGTAAACATCCTTCTTTAAGTCCCGCAGCAACGCGCGGACATATTTTCTAGTTTATTCAAAAAATCAAATCAATTAGGGCTGCGTTTTGAAATTTGAATTACTTATGGGTTTCTTTTGTGGAAGTTGCTTTCTCTTGAATATTATCTTGAATTGATTGAAATTCTCTCTGTTTTTTCTAGAAATTGGATCATCGGCAGAGCACTAGGACACTTCAAGAGAGAAGCAAAATGTTGGCTGCTAAGGTCCGAAAAAATCCCTAAAGGTTTTCCATTCCCGGCTAACTTTCTTTGATTTCTTTCTCTGGTTTTTCTTTTGGATGAAATCAGTTCTGTCATCTGCGAAACCCTGCTTGGTTTTCTTAATTTTTCAGCCAATATTCGGCATAGGACAGAATCCGGTGGGAAAAGAAAACTCGACGTGCTCCCGTGGTGTGGAACCGCAATTCTTGGTTCTTCTGCTGGTTTTATGTTCTTGTGGAGGTGATTTATTAACTTCTGACATTGTTTTTCGATATTTTAAACAGTTGGTGTCTCATGTTTTAAGATTTATAAGATTTATACCGAAAGTGACACTGCCAAAGCTGATGCCGAGATCAGGTAATTGTAGTTTTAAATTTGTGCAATTGCTTTTCGATTATTGAATGTTGTGGTTTTAATTAATGTCTAAGTTGTTGTAGAACTGAGATCAACTAACCCTTCGTTCCAGGATTTAAATCTTCCGATTTGTATTTGTATGTAAACGGTGCTAACAATTCAAATAGAATGGGAGCCTTGTACAATGATGCAGCTAAGTAGAGGCCAAAATGTATTAGATATTATCCATATCTCAAACAAAATTTCATCACAACAAAAGAGAATACAACACGCACACAATTACTCATATGAGCTAACAAAAGGGTTAGAAGTCAAGCAACCAAGTACCAACCTGTAATTGAAAATTAATATAAAGAAATGAGTTAACCAAACATCCGAAATGATCCAAATGTAGATTCCCAAAAAACACAAGAAAGAAAAATATTGAAGTATATTACAAAACTCTACTAATCTACACTAGTGAAGGGAGAAGGGTTTGAATTTGAGACGCAGTTGGTTGACTAAGAATGTCAGGGCAATCCATCACTCATTATTGACCCTTTGTTTACTTTTTCTTTCTCTTACATGAAAAAAGTTGAAATTGCACTCCAAAACTAATTGAAAATAGACCAAACTTTTCTCATAATACAAGATTTAACTTTCCAACAGCACCACACAACAATTTTCCCTTTCTAAATCACGACCTCAAAAAAACTTACCTCACATGCATTCTATCATGTCCTTTTTTAGAAAGAAAAAATTACTATTATTAAAGAGTGAGGGGAGAGTTTCAAACTATTACATTAATTGAGGAAAAGGGAGAGTTTCGAACCAAGACACATAAGTAGAAACTCAAGTTTAGGGATCTGGGTTTGTCGTTGAATACTGGAACGATACCAAGAAATTTGGGTTTGCGAAGAGTAGCAGAAAATGGTGATGGCCTCCTGTCTGCCCTGCAATCCCCTCGTCATCGATCCCAATCAGTTCCGACAATTAAGATGACAAAAGTACCCTCCAAACTTTTAATCCGGGCCGTCCAATCTTAACCCTAGATGGGCATTCCCATCATTTGAACACCCAAAGGGCCAGCCTCATCAACAATTGAAACGAACTAACCCAGCCGCCTTCACCCTAATGGCAATCTTGTAAATAAACTGAAATGTGGTCCAAAACACTGTTCATATGAATAGTGCCAATTTCCCTCCTACTTTAGACTAAAGTAATGTTAATTTATATGGTCCTCTTTTCTGATGGACCCTTTGCCTATGAATTATTCTCAAATGTCACATATCACCTTAAATATTGTTATATCATGTTCGCTTTCTTTTTCACATCAATTACCAATTCAGCCCCATTGTATTTATGTGGTCTCTCCAAATATAATATCCTCTGCTTTCTTTTTCACAGCAATTACCAATTCAACCCCATTGTATTTATGTGGTCCCTCCAAATATAATATCCTCTCACGTCAAAGTTGTGACTTTGTCATGCTTACAAGAAAACTCGTCGGTAATAGAGAGATTTTTCAATGTGACCGGAACACTGGATGGTATACCACGTATAACTATACAAATTGTGAGATATGCGTGTTATTAAAATTTTCTATTACTTATATAAAAATACGTGATGTAACACTCGTTTTCTAGTCACAATAAAAAATTTCTCTTGGTAATAGACGGAGACGGAGCTAACAACGTTTTTTTGCAGACCAAGAGATGAAGCTTGAGTACCACTTTGGCAAGTCAGACTCAACCTACTAAAATTGAACCATATACAACTGGTATTGTAGGATAAGTGTTATTTTATATGGTCCTCTTTTCCGATGGACCCTTTGCCTATGAATTATTCTCAAATGTCACATATCACCGTATATATTATTATCTTTCTTTTTCACAGCAACTACCAATTCAGCCCCATTTAGTACTACAGTCTAGTGATATTCCTCTTCACTTGTTGTCTTAGGTCTGATTCTTACCAAAGGTGAATCTGAACCACATCAATGCTAGCCTATTCCGTCACCCCTTAGAGTAGATACTATCATTTGTTCAAAAAAAGAAAAAAGTAATAGAAAGTCAAATATGAAAAAAAAAATCACTAGAATAAAGAGTTAATCCAAAACTCAATCTACCTAGTGTTTACACAACCACACATGAGCTAAATATTTATTACAACATCTATTTGATTTTGTGAGTAATTTTTTTTTTTTTTTTTGAAGAACTGGCATTCATTGAAACCAGGGCCGAAGCCACACAAACACAGAAGCTCACAGAGAGCAAGCAACAAAGAAAGCAAAAAGCAGCAAGCAGAGGAGGAGGGCA
The DNA here is from genome assembly GCF_041283825.1 of Pyrus communis. Lineage (NCBI taxonomy): Eukaryota > Viridiplantae > Streptophyta > Magnoliopsida > Rosales > Rosaceae > Pyrus > Pyrus communis. Next base: position 9,242,658 of record NC_142569.1, read on the forward strand.
AACACAAACGACGCAGCGCCAAGAGCACGGCATCACCCCCTCCCCTACTAAACCAAAGATTAATGGGGACAGGGTAACCCATCCTTGTTCAACACATGGACCGGCGAAGATGGAGGGTGATTAACCCAAGTAAAGCCGCACATCTCCGGATTACTTCTCGACGCCAACTTATGCGCCGCCGCAATGGCTGATCTCGGAACCCAAGATCAGCGACAGTCCTGAAAGGACCCCCTTAGGCGCAAAGCCTTGGAAATAAAGGGGAAAGCCTCCCAGCTGCCCGACGAAGAAGCCTTAGCTAAATTAAGGATATTTTCCTTGGAATCAGATTCCACAATGATTCTGTCCAACCCCAGCGATTTGGCCATATCACACCCATCTTCTTATTCTTCCCACTTTTCCCAGTTTTTTCTTCTCTCTGTACACCATCTTCTTCTTCTTCTTGTTCTTCCTTTTTTTTCTTCTTATGTGGTTACCAACTGGGCAACCACATAAAAAGTTTTTTTCGCTCCGTTGTGAGAGCCCTCCGTGGTGAGTGTTCCTTCTCTCCGTGTGGGAGTGTGTTTGGTTTCCCGTTTTCTGTATTTCTCTTTTCTTTGGTTTTCTAGAGTGGTGTGACTGGTGGTTAATCGTGGTAGGGTTGGGAGAGTTATTTCGGTTGGGGGTTGGTTTCTCCGAATTGATTAGGTGTTTTGGGGTGTGGGTGTTGGGTTTGGTGTTGTTCTTCCACCAAGCCTTTATGGAAGGAGTTGGGGGCATTTATTATAGGAAGTCACCTAACACAGTGAATGGAATTAAAGGAAGGCTACCTACTGCTAAATCTGAACTATGGAGCAGGAGTAAAAACCCTCTGGGAAGGTACGGAGGTTCAAATATTACTATCATCTCTGTGGTAATTCTACTTACTGTTCAGGTAGAAGAAAGGCAAACAAACAACACGCTAGAGGTGAGTGACCAAAAATGGAGGCCAAAGGTTAGAACTGAGTATACAAAAGCAACCTGTATCTACTCTGATCTCAAGGAACAAGGAGTTAGAAATAGCATCTGGAGTGCATGTTATATTTCATAACATTTTGTTTTAACGCCAGTGAAGAAAATGCAAAAATAGATGGGGAACAGACGTTTTTGAACCGAAAAGATTAAACAAAAATAAAATCCAGAAAGGAACAATTTGAGACAAATATCATGCCTTTGCTGCTGGGTGAGCAAGATCCAATTCACGCAGAATGGCATTTCCATCATTAGTCACTACAATTCCTGTCAGAAACAAGGGTTACATGTTAGTGTATTGCAAACTCATCAAGACCCAAACGAAAGCCATGGGGATAATAGATGCACAAAATAGTTACATCACCCGTAACATCAATCTAAACTTTACTTAATTGCAAATAGTAATGTAAAAGAACTTCTTTGATTCAAAATAATTTAATCACAGGGACAAACATGCCACCACCTAAAATAAGGGCTTACTGCGTTGTAAAAACTGAAGGAAAATAAATCATTATATTCAATTTCAACAAAAATACAGAAAAAACAATAAAATTTATCAGACTGCGAGAAAATAATTACCTCCACTAGCGTCAAGTAGCATCTTGAGCATGGACCGAGGACCCAAGGTTGTCCGGATTATGTCAGCAACAGCCTGTAATAATCAAAATGCTTAAAATTTGTACGCTCATGAGACCCTAAGTGCTAATAGTCTGACAAGTATCCACAGTGGAAGCATAATAATATCCTCTTGAAAAGAAAATACCATTGACAACTGAGACCCTAAATGCTTAGAATTCTTTTGTACGAAAATACTAAACATTTCATAGTTAGAAGGTTAACACTCCTGGCAACTCATCCAGAAATTAATACGTTCAAAACAAATATTGAACATACATTTGCAGATGAATTTCAATTCAATTCAGTTTTCGCTAACCTTGTTCACAAAACCCAAAATTACAACAGCATCCTATTTTGTAAGTCATTCACCAAATACTGAGCTCGATTGACCAAAACAAGCCCAACTTACCACATCACATGTAAAAAAACCTTATTTATAGACTTTCTGAAATTTATATACTTGATTGACATACGAAAATAAAAACCATCAACAAAATTAGATTCAAATAAATCTCTCTCCAAGACTTCATCACTTAAAACCATTATTTTCCCTTAAACGAACAAAACTATTTAGGATTTTCCATTACATTTCAATCCAAAATAATATTTTTAGATTCGTAAACCCTTAATCTCACCTTCGATGCCTGGATATTTCCATGGTGTACTTTAGTCCCCGACTCACGCTTCAATGAATCTTCTGCTCAGATAAGTTCAAACAAGCAAAAATAAGCCAATGAGTTTTCACAGGAACTCAAATCTCATAAAAAAAGAGGGCAGAAAACGAGGTTTTCAGAAACCCAAATGAAAGATCAACTCAAAAACCTAAACTTTAAAGCAACTGCAAGTTTTTTTTTTTTTTTTTTTTTTCTGTTTGTTGTGTGTGGGGGGGGGGGGGGGGGGGGGAGAAGAAAGAAGGGAAGGGATCTTACTGAGGACGAGCACTGGAGCTTGCATGTTGATGGCGAGATCTGTGTGAAACTGTGGAGTGTGAGGAGGAAGGAAAAAGAAGGAGAAGAAGAGAAGTCCGGTGAGGTTTTTATGCGAGGGAAACGCCGAAAGTGAGATTTTAGTGAAACCCTGGTAGTGCGAAATAGGTCTGCAAAATGGGACGGAGAGACCCACGCTGATCCGAGCAGATGCTCAATTGGGCTTTAAAAGTCTTTTTAAATTTCAGGCTGAATTAGGCTGGCCCAAAACCTTCTCTTGGAATTTTTTTTTTTTTTTTTTTTGCTTCAATTGGACTTTACTCAAAACTTTTCAGATTCACATAACTTTATATTTATGATCAAAATCGGTCATATTGTAAAATTCCTATAAAGATCATTGATTTCATATTTGGACGAGTGTTGCCTATCTTGGGTAAATGTCATGTACTAGATAATACCCTATATTGTACTGATGCCCATTGACGTAGTAGTCTAGTTGAGGTGATTTACCCTCCGTTAGGTTAGTAAAGAGGGGTGAACGCCCGAGCACTGTAATGTCATTTTGGGATCCTGAGACTTCAAAGAAAGCATGCCAAATACATGGGTCAAACGAGGTAACTGCCTCTAACACAATAGTTAGCTTTTTCAATCTTTCGCTAAATCCTCCTTGCCATCCAATGGGACAATTATTCCACTACCAATGCATGCAATCTAATGACTCTATCATGCTCGGAAAGTCACGTTCTCCAACTTTTTGAATGATCCAAGCAAAATTTGCTTGATTTGGTTAACGAAGGTACTCTTCTTTGTAAATCTGAAGGGTTGATTTGGTTCAAAGAGGTACTCTTATTTGCGTGTATTGCCTAAAATTTGAAGGGTTGAACTAGCTAATAGCACGTGGATAAATTCTGGGATTCATAACAATCCTTTTTTATTTTTTATTTTTTAATAAGTAAAGGGAAGATTCGAACTTAACAGGGAGCATGGTATATGAATGAAACTTGAGATTCGATTAATTCACATATGACGTCTCCTTTAATTATTAGTGAAAACCCCAGAGCAACTTTATCGGGTGCAACTCAAACTAAGATGAAGCAGCACAAACATACCTCGTGTGGTTTCCGGGTCATTTCGATTTTATATTCTTCTATTTGACTATTAAATAATTAGTGGACGATGCTTCGTGGAAATGAGAGATATAGTGCACAGCCATTGACTGCTAGCTTGTGTATTTGTATTTCTTGGTCAACATTCAACCCGAGGAACTTTCCAAGTTTTGCTAATATTTCTTAGAGATTAGCTCAGTTGAATATTCAGATACAAGGAATTGATAACTGAATAAAGTTGACTTTTCCTGCATCGGAGCGGTTGTTGTGAGGGGAATCTGGGTCTTTATATGGAGGGTTCTTAAATTTGTGATGAAATTGAATGGGAAGCAAGATCATGGCTTCTGACGTGAAGGTCGAAGTAATTCACAAGGAAACAATTAGTCCATCCTGTCCAACTCCTCCGCACCTCAAAACTACCAATAGCCTCTCATTTTTTGATCAGCTTGTTCCTCCAATTTACATCCCACTACTTCTCTTCTACCCCATCTGCAACAACGGTGATGATTTTGAGGTCCATGATATCAATCACCGATCTTTGGTTGCGGAAAGATCCGAGCTTCTAAAGACATCTTTATCTGAAGCCCTCACTCTCTTCTATCCCTTTGCAGGAAGTTTCCAGTTTAATGATTCAATCTGTTGCAATGACCAGGGGGCTGTGTTTCTTGAAGCCCAAGTCAACTGTCCCATATCAAAGATTTTTGACAAACCAGATCTTGGAATGCTAGGGCAATTGCTTCCAAATGATCATACAAGTCATCTTCTACAAGTCCAGGCCAATTTCTTCGAATGCGGTGGATTGGCAATCTGAGTCAATATTTCGCATAAGGTGGCGGATGCTTCCACACTCAGCAAATTCATTAATCGCTGGGCTGCAATTGCACTCGGCTCGCCAAGAACTATTGATGTGGTGCCTCTTGTAGCATTTGGGGCTGCATCTTCTCTTTTCCCACCACTAGACTTCCTAAACTCACCGCCAGCGCCAACTCCAACTAGAGACATGAAATTTGATATTAAAGAAAGGTGTACGACGAGGAGATTTGTGTTTGATGGCTCAAAGATTGCTGCTCTCAAGTCCGAAGCTGCCAGTGCCAGCGTGCCAAATCCAACACGAGTTGAAGTAGTGTCCGCGCTCATTTGGAAATGTGCAAAGGAAGCGTCAAGATCGAACTTGGGTTCAGTGAGGCCCTCTTCATGGTGTCAAACAGTGAACATGAGGAAAGTACTTGCGCAGACCTTGGCAGATAAAGATTTGCTAGGGAATGTTGTGGGGTTGGTTGCAGCAAAGACGGAAGAATCTAGCAGTGAAGCACATGATCATGATCTTCGAAGCTTGGTTACTATACTGAGGAAGGGCATTGAGGAATTTAAAGAAAAATATAGAAATGGAGTTAGAGGGGAGGAATTCTGTCAACTTTTCATGGAGAATGTGAACCTCATTATGAAAAAGGATGATACAGACAGCTATAGTTCCACCAGTTGGTGCAGGTTTCCGCTATACGAATCCAATTTTGGTTGGGGAAAGCCATCATGGGTCTTCATTTCTAGTGTTGGTTCCAAGAATTCAATTGTGTTACTGGATGCAAGAGATGGCGATGGAATAGAAGCGTCCTTAACTTTCAACGAAGAAGACATGTCCATGTTTGAAAGCAATGAGGAGCTGCTTGAATATGCATCTTTGAATCCATCTGTAATTTGTAACCCCCCACAAAAGAACCTTCTCTAGTCCTTAATTCCTTAGATGAGTATTGCAAGAGGTTGGTTGATCACTCATTGTATTGATGCTTGTACGCTAGTTTGTACCAAAAATAAAGTTCCAAAACTAGTGCTTTCACTAGATGAATTCAGGCATGTTTCAAATTGGTAAGGGTTAAAACTAGTGCTTTTGAGTCATAGAAGTGCTTTCTCAAAGCACCTGCTTTGTGCTTTGTAAGGAAGCACTTATCCAGAACATGAAAGTACAACCATTTTTCCCTTCCCCACCCTCCATACCTCGATCATAGCCACCATTCACACCATCATCTAGATGGCATCCACCTTTTTATTGTCTCACCTCTTCGTCTCTGTTAAATTTTTACTTTTTACGTGAGATTTAGCTCATCAAGTTTCAAGTTTCGGATGAAAAATTTCAAATTTCAACTTCCTGGTGGCGGACCATAAAGTTTGGAAAGTGGGGAGAGAGGTTGCTGCGGTATGTTTACAAGCAGGGGAGCTTGAACCATGTTTCGGTTTCAGGGGCAAAGCATATAATCCTTATTACTTCACAGATCATGAATTGCATCATTCTTCAGATTAATTCATCATACATACGAACCGCATTCTATCTTGAAAACGGTGTTACATCACCACTTGACTATTCATTACTCATTTAAATATGTAGTAGACCACTACACGACATGTTAATAATTCAACAATGCCAAGTGATTCTCTTGTGTTCTTTCTAAAATCAACACACACTAGCGAATCAAATTTTAGAATAACCTAGTTTAACAATAAATTATTGAAAAAGAAAATTTAAATTCAAAGTTATGGTTACCTCAAATTACAATCTTTAGGACCAAGTGATAGTTGCATAAACATTCAATAGAAATAGAAAGACAGAGAAGTTGAAAGAAAAAGGATTACAAAGTTATGATTATTCTAGTTTTTGTTATTTTTTTAGGTTATTTTCAAAAGCAAAAGAAAAAAAAATGTGTTTGGACAGATTGAGGCCATTAATTTCACTAACCTCTTGTCACACACGTAGGCGTGTAACAAGTGGCCTTTGTATGTTTTTTATTTAAGAAACTCAAAATTTTTTCTATTTACAATTTTTATTTAAAATATTTTTGAAAATAAATAAGAATTTAAACATAGACCACCCACTAACATGAGGTTTTGTTATTTTTTTTTTTCTAAAGTTGAAAATTTTAAATTCATTCAAAATTAATATTTCTTGAATTATTTTAACTCCTTTTGATTCTTGTAATTATAAAATTTTTAAAGAGCAATTTATCTTTAATTTCATAGATTTGAAAAAGCCAAAAACTAATGGTTACAAGGTGTTTCGAACTGCCCATCCCAATGAAAACGGAGTGGAACCGTTTCCACTGCACCAACGAAATAATTGTGATATTGCTTACGTTTTCTTTATTTATATTTTATATACAAGATGTATAAAAAAATTCGGACCCCTCCTAGGCAACCGCCTACCTCGGCTACCCTCGGGACCAACCCTGCGATCATATTCGGAAGCAATAAGGAGCGGTTTCATATGCTTCTCCGGATCGGTGTTTCAGGTATTACAAAAAGAAAAACCTCCGTAAGAACATGATTCTTTTGGTACTAAAAGAACATGATTCATTTGATGCTTGAGTTCATTGTACCAAAAGTGAAATAAAAAAAATGTTGTTTTTTTGATAAACTTTTTAGGCCACCATCCCACCGCTAACATCAATAATATTGTTCCTAACATAACTATTTATTATTAAGCACAAGATTTTATTACAGATAGTCTCAATAACATTAAAAGTGAACCTTCCACATATAAATTATTATTTATTTTGTTATCTCTTTGTAGACATCAAAATTTCGATGAAATAAATGTTCACTAAGACATTAAAGTTCCGACATGTCAGGGTATACATGGCATGCGTCATGTGTCTCGCAAATCGTACACTTAGATGTGACTCATCAAAATTGAACAAGTCAACACATGGAGAAAAACTTGTGTGGGGCTTAGTTTATCACTGAACTTCATTAAGTGACACTACAACCAATCAAAACTCCCCACGTGGTAAGTCTTAAATATAATCTTTTATCATTCTGTTATATTTAAATTTTTCATAATTATTTTTTCTTCCCATATTCCTCTCCACTTAGTTTTGCCATAGGTCTTCAGTACTCTCTCCCACTTCTTTCTCTCCCAGTTTTATTTCTTGCTTTCCTTCAGTTTTTTTTTTTTTTTTTTTTTTTTTTTGCATCCACTCCAATTTTATCATGGAAAGCAACCAAGAATTTGTATGAATGAGAGCTATTGGGTGTATGTGGGTTTTGGGATTTGAGAGTTAAACTCAATTTGCAATCTCCATTTTGATTATTAAGGGAATTTACTCGATGTTTCCGGACGTAGGCTTATGCCGAACCAGTATAAATCATTGTGTCCTTTGAATTATTTGTCTTGTCATATTTTGTCGTATTAGTTTATTGATTTTATATTTGTTGCTTCCGCACAACAGGATCAATATTTTCTGTATTGAATATGAAAAGATAATTCCTAACGCAAACCATTAATTTGGAACAATTAATTGTTGGTAGGGAGAGAGGTATCCAGGAGACTACATCATTGTGAATCTTACACTATAGATCAAAATAATGAAGAACATTACAAAATGGTGAAGATGGCTACATATAGATCCACTATAGTGAAAAATGTTTAGAATTAATCCTCATATCTGGAGAATGGGAGACCTTGCAAATGTGCTTATAAGTAACTTAGTTATTCCTCGTATTGTCAAATTGGTTTTCTAGTGGAAATATCACATTACGTCACCCTATTTGTGTTGTCCACGTGTTAAAATTGAAAATTTGACACACGTGTGGATGAGGGGGCGTGTGACTCAGACTATGGAAGGGATATGTTGACTGATGCAAGAGATGGAGGGTGGCAGAGAAGCGTCCTTGACTTTCAATGAAGAAGAAATGGCCATATTTTAAATCAATGGGGAACTGCTTGCCTATGCTTCTCTGAATCCGAGGGTCATTTAATTAGTACTAAAAAAAATCAAAATTACAATGCCACTTGTGATTCCTAGGTATTTATTCTCCTGGATGTTGATGATATTTCATTGTTTTCTTGCTTGTTCATTTTAGAATTACAAATAAAATGTAAATTCGGGTTCTTTCATTACATAGTTCTTTTCTTTTGTTGGACTAATGCAGGAAATCCTACCCAGTCTAAAATAATAGTCATAGCTTGTCCAACGGTCCAAACAAGGACAGGCCAAAAATGAAAAGGCCTGCATACTATAACACAACACTTAAGACTTATACAATAATTAGTGAAGCTGGTTTAAGTAGTAATAATAAATAAACAAATAAAAAGAAAAACTAATGAAAATGACTTGAAAATTTTGAGTTGTAATGATAAAGACAAAATAAAAGGTAAAATGAATAGTACCAGATTTGACTTTTTAGTGTAAAAATATGATTTTTCGTTAAAGTGAACAGTACCGCGGACTTTTCGTTAAAACTCTCTAAATAAAACTCTTAACTATAGCCTGACAGAGAGGGAATACAAGAAAAATGATTCTTTTTTTTATTGATTAAATAGAGATCTAACAAAGAATAAAAGAAAAAAAGTAAACCAATAGATTCCATTTTTTAGTGAAGATATTCCTTTGGCCATAAAACAAAGTGCTTATGCATGATCCTATTTCATATGTTTCTTTAAGGCCGTATTCTATTGTACGAATTGGACAATGACAAACAGAACAAAGTAGTCGAATTAATTCCATTGCGATGGATCTCCCGATGTACGGCGACTCCGTGTGTCTTTATATGAAGCTGGGAGGTGTTTGCTATGAAACTCAAGTGTGGAGAGAAAAGATGGTTCAGAGATGAAGATACAAGTCATTTACAAGGACACAATTAAACCATCATTGCCAACTCCTCACCACCTTAGAAATTTAAGCCTTTCTGTTTTCGATCAACTTTTTCCGGATATTTATGTCCCACTACTTCTCTTTTATCCCAACGACAATAATAAGTATTTTGAGGGTAAACATTCTTTGGTTGCCGAGAGATCCAAGCTTCTAAGGAAATCATTATCTGAAGCCCTCACTCGCTTCTATCCATATGCCGGAAATTTCCAGCACAACGCTTCAATTTGTTGCAACGACCATGGAGCCGCCTATGTTGAAGCCCGAGTGAACTGTCCCATGTCGAAGATATTGAACAAGCCCGAACTTGTGATCCTAAAACAATTGCTTCCAACTGTTTTAGACTCCTCACAAGCAGACACAGGCTATCTTCTACTCGTGAAGGCCAACTTCTTTGAATGTGGTGGACTTGCAATTGGGGTTGGCAGCTCACATAAGGTCGCCGATGCTTACACACTAAGCAAATTCACTAGTTGCTGGGCAGCAATTGCCCGTGGTTCTAATACTACTACCGATCACATAGAGCTTCCTGATAAATTTGGTGTTGCAGATTCTCTTTTCCCACAAGTGGATTTCTTGAATTCGCTTCAACCTGCCCTGAAATTTCCCCAAGAGAAGTGTATAACTAAGAGATTTGTTTTTGATGCATCAAAGATTGCCGCTCTTAAGTCCAAAGCTGGTAGTGCCACCGTGGAAAACGCAACTCGCGTTGAAGTGGTATCAGTGTTGATTTGGAAGTGTGCCATGGAAGCATCGAGATCAAACTTGAGTGTTGTAAGGCCATCCGATTTGTCTCAATTTGTGAACATTCGGAAAATATTGGTGTCGCCTTTGGCAGAAAACTTGTTGGGGAATCTTGTGGGGCTCTGTGTAGCAAAGACCGAAGCAAGTGAAGTAGACGATGTTCAAAGCTTGGTGGCTAAATTCAGGAAAGAGATGGAGGAATTTAAAGTAAGATATGGAAACGGAATTAGCGGGGAGGAAGCGTGTGAGTTCTACAAAGAGTATGGACACCTTATGAAAGGGATGTGGACAACTACCAACTGCAGCAGTTGGTGCAGATTTCCTTTTTATGAAGCTGATTTCGGATGGGGAAAGCCGTTATGGGTGCCTCACATTGGAGGACTGAAGAATCTAATTCTATTGATGGACACAAGAGATGGCGAAGGCATAGAAGCATCCTTGACTCTCAAGAAAGAAGATATGGCTAAATTTGAAAGCAATAAGGAGCTTCTTTCGTATGCATCTGTGAATCCGGCTGTCATTTAATTAGTACCAGTAGCATAATACATTTTCATCTTCTTCAATGAATATTGCTGGACCTTTGACGATCTCTTATTATTTTGATGCTCGTACTTTCTCTCTGCTTGCCAAAAATCAAATAAAGGGTTTGTGTTGAGAGTAAGGTCTAAACTGATTTAAAATAAGTTTAGTTTTGCTCAGCGTGGCCTTAGTTTGTTACAGATAAATGGCTGAGATTAGATGCTTGGTTATTAGGCTCAGATGTGAGCAAGTATCCTCCCACAATTATATACTATTTGTTATATACAATTTTGTGGATTACCTTAGAATAGGCTTGGACAATAAACGGGATCAAGTAAACACGTGGAAAAAAATTGAGACTTTTTAACATATTCAGATTCCTAATGGGCAGACTGCTTGTGATGAATTGCAATCTACCACAGACATCGACCATGGTAGAAGGCTTTTGACAAGATGTTTTGATTCCCCAAGATTCCCCACTTCTTTGTTTTGTTTGTAGCATGGAGCAAAGCGTCATGTGTTCCCTAAGAGCATCCCCGATGAAAGCTTTATTCTTCATGAAGCAATTGCATTTGAAGCCATAATGAGAAATTTCATTCTCAATGAGCCGGAAAATGGGGCTAGATCCACCATTTGGACTAGTAACTTCCTTGATTGGGTGCAAAAAATTAAGCAACATTTAGCCCCAAAAAGCAGTGGGTCCCACGAAAAAAGTAATCCATGTGAGCCAAATTTTGTCACTCTTCCCCACTTGCGAATACACTTATATTCTCATTTTATTCATTTTTTTAATTCTTTTTCTTTGCATATTTTTATTTCAAAGGTTCTCCTCCATTTTATTTGTATGTTTAATGCTTAAGACATAAAATGATATAATATATTCTACTAAAAGTGCTTACTTTTACTAATCCCTAAATAAAAACACACTAAATATTAAAATGACATTAGAACTTTAGAGACCTAAACTGAAAATATAAACAGACAACATACCTAAATTGCAAGGGCATTACTATTTAGTTATGGGATGAATCTTATCTTGTCTGATGTTAGAGAAACAAACCAACATATAAGAATGAGATAAGAAAATCTAATCCAACGGTTTATAGGTCACTACTACAAAAGTGGCTTATTGTGTTGGCGGTTGGTGTCGGTTTTATATAATATACTGGCGGATAAGACATTTCTGACAACCTTTTTACATGGGGTCGGAATTAATGTTGATTATAACCGACATAAACTGTCTATGTCGCTTATAACTGACATAGACTGTTAATGTTGCTTATAACCGACATAGTTTTTAATCTTTTTAAATGGTGATGTCGTATAAAAAGAGAATCGTGTCACTTCTACCTAACAGTAATAATTATTTTTAAATATTTTAATACTTCTTGTCAAATGAAATAAATTGAGTTTGTAATAGTTTATCCAAGGGCAATGGGTGGGAAATTTCCCGTGTGCTAAATTTTGGGCAGGCCATTCTTTGCACAGAAAATAGTGATGTCGGTTATATTCGACGATGTAACCGACACTATTATGAACTGGTGTCATTAAAACCGACACATAGAGATTCGATGAGGGATTTGAGGGGAAATTACAGAGAGATAAATAGAAAGGGAGGGATTGGGGGATTTGAGGGATGATTATAGAGAGAGAAAGAGTGAGGGAGGGAGGGGGGTTGATTTTTGGGTTCTTCCTTCCAGATTTGTTCCGTAAAACCTCTTGGGTGCAATTCAATGTCCTCCCCCTTTCCCCTGAACAAAAAATTCGAACCCCACAACTCAAAACTCACTCATATGTTGCCCCTCCTTGGCTTGCCGTTCTACTCATCTCCTAGTTGTTCTTTCTCTCTGTTTGATTCGACTTCGGTGAGTTCTTCGTTGTCCTTATGATTTCCCAGTGGGATTGAAATTTGGGACTTTGTGGTACTCTTTCTCCCTCTTTCTTTCTCTCTCTCTCTCTCTCCTATGTGTATGAATTGAGCACATTCTCTAACCAAGCTTTCAAGGGGAACTCATCAACGGTTTGCTTGCTAGGGGATTACACAGACTATCAGAATAAGTGAGAACTATATCTACTTGAGCAATCATTCCTTTTAGAATAGTCTCAAAAATTCATCATATATCAATAATGTCTAAGCTTTACGAATTCACCTGTAGAAATGGAGCTGATATCATGCCTTGACAATTTGGAAGATGACACCCAAAATTTAGCACATGGGAATGGGTAAAATTTGAAGACCTCAAAAACGGGTGAAATTTTCTTTTGAACTCTTATGAATGTATATTGGTGGATAATTATTAGTTTTGTTTATTTTTATTTATTCAAAAACTGAAATTGTCGTTTTTATATTTTTTTTAGGGAGATTTTGGATGCGGTCCTTAGCTATGAATATTATTTGATTGAAACCTTGTTGGTTTTTAATTTTTGATCAAGGTCCTTGAAATCAATGTGATCATTTATTTCTACGTACATTAGTATATTTTTTTAATTAAAAATTAGAAATTTTAGTTGTTTATATAAATGAGATTTTAAATAAAAAACCATAACTTGTGGGATTAAAAATATTAAAATATAAATATACTATTGTGTGTGTGTGTGTGTATATATATAAACATGGTACATTCATCAAAACTAACCAAAAAAATTATTGTATCAAAACATGGGTACATTCTTCAAAATCACAAAAAAAAAAAAAAAAAAAAAGAAGAAGAAGAAGAAGATATTAGGCTTAATAACATTAGGCTTATAAGAATGTACCCTTATAAGTTTAAAAATGGATTAAAAAGAATTGAATAGATTTTATATAAAAGAAAAGGGGTACATTTTACATATAACAATTTGGTATATTTAAGAATGAGTACATTTTAAGATTAAAAAGTTTTACATGAATGGGTACATATAATTAGCATGGGTACATTTAGCAATATATATATATATATATATATATGTATGTATGTATGGGTACAAATACAAATAAACTTTAAAAAAATATGGGCACAAAAAGAAATTAATATATGGGTACAAATTAAAACTGAAAAGAAAATTGGTACAAATTAAAAAAGAATTATAAATTAAAAATGGGTACAAACTAAAACTAAAAATATATGATAAAAAATTTAGACATAAATATAAATATACTAATTGTAACATTTTTAACATTAAATGAATATATTTAGAAATAAAAAAAAATATTATTGAAATAATTAATGATGTTATTAGTACCCAAGGACCTTGATCAAAAATTGAAAAGGAATATGATTTTAATCAATGGAATAGCCAAAGGAAGGATGAGAACCTAATTTCTCATTTTTTTAAATTATTAACATATTTTCTGTCGGTTATGAACGACAAAATGTGTCATTATCCGATGGGAAGAAAGTGTTAGCTTTGTTTATTTTTATTTATTAATGGTTAGTGGTGTCGGTTAGGAGTGACACAAACCTGCTTTATCTGAAAGTCTGTTCCAGTATTTAATGTCGCCTATAACCGACACTATTGTCCTTTTTTTTTTATATTTAAAAACGCTTTGCGTTTTCTTGGCAGTTTAAAGGGACTAACCGACAACAAAAGCCTTTTTGTGATGCAAGCAATAATGTCGGTTCTTTTATCCACTTGTACATGATTTTATGTTTGATTTTTGCTAATATCTGACAGTAATAGGCTTTTCGTGTCGTTTTTTCAAATGACACTAATGGGTACATTTGTAGTAGTGAGTGAAGAGATCTAACTTTGTAAGAATTTTAAATTTTTTAGGTTGAAATGTTCATAATTTTTTTGACATAATATGTCAAAAAATCAACTTAAGAAAACTTAACACAAAAAAGATTTATCCCGTAATCAAATCACTATATAAATAAATATATATAGCCCCATATAGAGCCCGAAAGTAAGTGAGTAAGTGGCCCCTTATTGGGACAGATTTTTTTTATGAAGCTTAAAAAATTCCTCAGAGCTCTAAAATAAGTTATATCCACCACTTTTCTAGCCTCCATATACAACCCGTAGCTGGGGATTTTCTAACAACTTAAGTTGTTGAGGCTATATGCTATGCAATTGGTTTTCATAATTGACTATTAGGTTTCATATGTTTCTTTGATGCCATATGGTAACAATAATATGATATATTAATTAGTATAATACAATAAAATGAAAAATTCAAAGGAATCTCACATTGTAATAGAGCTGTTGTCATGTGCGGAATGTGAATATTTATATTGATGGTGTTTGTTATGAAACTCAAGTGCAGAGCAAAAAATGGGTATCAAGGTGAAGGTCGAAGTCATTCACAAAGAAACAATTAAATCCTCTCCAACTCCTCCCCATCTTCAAACTACCAAGCTTTCTGTTTTCGATCAGCTTTTTCCTGATATATATGTCCCTCTACTTCTCTTCTATCCTAAAAAAGGTAGTGCTGCTGAGGTCAATATTAATACGGCTCACCATTCTTCGGCAATCGAAAGATCCAAGATCCTCAAAAGATCATTGTCTGAAACCCTCTTCTATCCCTTTGTAGGAACTTTCCACTATAATGATTCAATTGATTGCAATGACCATGAGCCCAAGTCAACTGTCCCCTATCAAAGCTTTTGGAAAAAGCAAATCTTAGAATGCTAAACAAGTTGCTTCCAATTGATGGGGAATCCAAACAAGCAGTCACAGGCTATCTGCTTCTAGTCTGGGATTTTTTTTTTTTTTTCAAATGTGGTGGAATGGCATTGGAGTCAGCGTTGCACATAAGGTAGGTGATGCGTCCACAATCAGCACATTCATCAAATCCTGGCAGTTACGTTTGGCTCCGATAATCATGCAGTGCTTCCAGGAGAATTTGGTGTTGCAGCGTCTCTTTTCCCACCACAAGATTTTTTCAACACACCCAAACCTACCCTGGAAATGCCAAAAGAAAAGCGCATAACAAGAAGATACGTGTTTGATGCCTCAAAGATTGCTATTCTCAAGTGCAAAGCTGCCAGTACCACCGTCCCAAAGCCTACCCGCGTGGAATTAGTATCTGCTCTCATTGGAAGTGCACCATGGAAGCATCAAAATCAAAATTTGGTTTCATAAGGCCATCCGCGTGGTGTCAAGCGGTGAACAACGGAATAGACAATTTATTGGGAAATCTCGTGACATCCTACGCAGTAAAGGCCACAGAAAGTGAAGTCGATCACGGTCTTCAAAGCTTAGATTAGATCACGATCTTCAAAGCTTAGTTGCTAAACTAAGGAAAGGCATTGACGAATTTAAAGTGAAATACACTAACACTGTTAGTGCGGATGATGCATGTGAAATCTTCGAAGTGTATATGTATCTGTTAGCAAGGGATGATATCGAAACCTATAGTGACAGCAGTTGGTGCAGGTTTTCTTTCTATGCCACGAATTTTGGATGGGGAAAGCCATCATGGGTTTATCAGAGAGTAGAATCAAGAATATGGTTGCGCTGATGGATGTAAGTGACGGCGATGGTATAGAAGCGTCGTTAACTTTCAATGAAGAAGACGATCATATTCGGAAGCAATAAGGAGCCGTTGCATATGCTTCTCCGGATCGGTGTTTCAGGTAGTACAAAAAGAAAAACCTCTGTAAGAACATGATTCTTTTGGTACTAAAAGAACATGATTCTTTTGATGCTTGCAGTCATTGTACCAAAAGTGAAATAAAAAATGGGCTCTTTCCTTGCATTACATTGTTTTTTGATAAACTTTTTAGGCGCACTATCCCACTGCCAACTTCAATAATATAACTTAACTATTTATTAAGCGCAAGATTTTTTCATAGATAGTGTCAATAATATTACAAGTGAACCTTCCACACATAAACTATTATTTATTTTGTTATTTCTTTGTAGACATCGAAATTTCGGTGAAATAAATATTTCCAACACATGAAAGTTTCGAAAGACTAGGGCATATGTGACATGCACCATATGTCTCACAATTCGTACACATGAATATGACTCATCAAAATCGAACGAGTCAACACTTGGCAGAAAAGAATTATTTTGATTTTAATTTAATTAAATCAACTATTAATTGATGGGGTCAAATCATGAACCGGCCCACAAATTGAGTCCTGGTTTTTTCATCAATTAATCAAGCCCAATCAAGGACAAATCTTTCGTCTATATATATGAGGCTCCAAGATAAAGAAAAAGGGCCGGAAAATCATTCACGCCCAAACATTGAAGCTTTGAAACTCTGAAACTCTGAAGCACTCAAAACCTCCAAACACTCAACCACTCAAGAAGACTCGGAAAACCCGCTGCGTTCTTAGTCAACCTGTGAAGAACACCAAGCACCTATACATGTGCCGGTTCCTCCATTGCCAAGAGCCAAAACCTTGTGACATCCGTTCATCCATGATCAAGTCATTGCAGCCCTTAGATCAACAACACTACACACCTTACATTTCAAAGATCAAATAAGAGGATCAAGTTGTAAAGAGATTGCGACCCTACAAGTACATTAATAAAATTATTACTTAGTACACGTGTTCTTGTTTCATTTGTCACATGATTTTCGTGTTTAATTACACTCTCCTACATATAACTTTATTCTCCAACAATTTTTGTTCTCTCTCCGACATGAGACACTACACTCCAACAGTTTTCAATAATTGATACTTCGTTTTTCCAACGTATGTAGGATTATCTTTCTCATGTATTCGAACAAGTTACAAGTATGAGCGCAACCTAGTGAAATTGTTTAGGATTCCTTAAGTTCATGGAATACTCTGAACCCACAAACTATTGTCAGGTGACATGTACATAACCACTGATGTTGTGTTCTGTGATCAAAGGGACATTTCTTTTTTGCAATTAAGATAGTATAAGTGGAATCATTCATCTAATAAATGTTTGCCGAGCATTTAAAAACTTAATCATTCATCTAATAAACACTTGTCATGTGATGAATTGATTACAAGAGAGATTGTCTCTCATGTTCTTGGGGGTGTAACATTTTAATCAAATGTATACCTAATCAAAATGCATGCCTAATCAAATAAAACAAAAGAACTGCAAAAGGTGAGGGAGATCTAATCGTATATTTAAATATAATAGCTTTTAAAGGGAAGGGACTAGACAATACAAAGCGTGGTACGACTATATACCTACACGAATGTAACGCAATATACAAATGCGGTGGGTACTTACCAGCTAGGGATCCAGCAAAAAACACATGGAAGAAAGCACAAGCAAAAAACACATGGAAGAAAGCACATTCTTGCTTGATCGAGAGATTATTTGCTTAAATTATATTTGTTAGTCAGGTGATGTAACAGGTTGATGGTTGAATTTCTTCTATATATATATATATATGATTTAAGCATATAATCTCTCTATCAAGCAAGAATGTGCTCTCTTCCATGTGTTTTTTCCTGAATCCCTAGCTGGTAAGTACCCACTATGCGTTTGTATATTGCAACGGTCAATATAAATATAGTACCATTAAATTTATTAGGAATCCAACCATCAACCAAGCGAGAATGTGCTCTCTTCCATGTGTTTTTTGCTGAATCCCTAGCTGGTAAGTATCCACTATGCATTTGTATATTGCAACAGTCAATATAAATATAGTACCTTTAAATTACATCATGTAATTTACAAAATATGGTTTAAAAGTATGGTCTCCTTGCATTTCTTTTTAAGCAAACACTTAACTAATATATGATGGACTTTTGAAATGCCAAAAACTCTCTTTTTGGATACTTTCAAATGATATTTTCTTTCCGCGAGTCTCGTGAGGTACACATGTTTTTTTGGTATACCAATGTGACAAATATATATTATACAGGGGAACAAATTGTGGACTACAATTACAAATGTGGGACTCATTGAAGATCTCTCCTCTCATTAATGTAGGACTCATTACCAATATATAACCAATTGGCAACATGAATAGTACCCAAACTTACCTATAAGTTTATACAAAATCCCTCATATCATTAATGTGGGATTCATTCTCAACATATATATTGAAGGTCCTGCTATGATTATGAAACTCAAATTTTGTTAAGCATTGAGCAAAAGATGGTTTCAGAGATGAAGGTTCAAGTCCTTAACAAGGAAACAATTAAACCATCCTCTCCAACTCCTCCCGACCTTAGAAATCTTCGCCTCTCTTTTTTTGACCAGTTCGAACCTGAAATTTTTATCCCACTACTTCTCTTCTATCGCAACAAACCTTGTGCTGCTGTTGCTGATGATCAGGAAAGATCCAACTTTCTAAAAACATCATTATCTGAAGCCCTCACTCACTTCTACCCCTTTGCAGGAGAATTTCAAAGAAATGATTCAATCTGCTGCAATGATCATGGGGTTGCATTTCTTCAAGCCCAAGTCAACTGTTACATGTCGATGGTTTTTGACAAGCCAGATGATGGGATCCTAGAACAATTGGTTCCAACTGATAAAGAATCCACACTTTCAAACACAGACTATCTTCTACTAATCCAGGCCAACTTCTTTGAATGTGGTGGATTGGCGATTGGGGTCAGCTTTGCCCATAAGGTTTCCGATGCCTTTACAATATGCAAATTCATTGAAAGATGGGCTGCAATTGCCCTTGGCTCGGCCAGCACTACTACTGATCATCACGCCGTGCTTCCCGGAGAATTTGGTGTTTCAGCTTCTTTGTTCCCACCCCTGGATATCTTCAACTCACCTGACTTTGCAGTGACATTGTCTACTGAAGGGTCTATAACAAGGAGATTTGTCTTCGATGCCTCAAAGATTGCTACCCTCAAGTCGAAAGCTGCCAAAACCACTCCCAACCCAACACGCGTTGAAGTAGTGTCAGCGCTCATTTGGAAATGTGCAATGCAAGCATCAAGATCAAAATTGGGTATTATAAAGCCATCCATGTTGTGTCCGATTGTGAACATGCGGAAGAGATCGAGGCAGGCTTTGGCAGAAAACATACTGGGGAATTGTGTGTGGTCCTTTGCAGCAATGACAGTTGAAAGTGAGATAGAACATGAAAGCTTGGTTGCTAAACTCAGGAAAGGCATTGAGGAACATACAGAAAAGTATCCTAATGGAGTTAGTGGAAACGATATAATCGATGCAGCCAAAGAGTCTGGCGGCAGTAAACTCCTGGATAGCGATGATTTAGATATCTATACTTGCAGTAGCTGGTGCAGGTTTTCCTTCTACGAAGCAGATTTCGGATGGGGGAAGCCGTCATGGGTGAGCGTTCGTAGTCTATACAAGAATACCATTCTGTTGATGGATATGAGAGATGGCGATGGCATAGAAGCATCCTTGACTCTCAAAGAAGATGACATGGCCCTATTTGAAAATAGTGAGGAGCTGCTTGCATATGCTTCTCCGAATCCAACTGTCATTTCGTGAGATCTCGCAATCCTTTTGATGCTTGTACTTTATCTGTGATTTCATTTCATTTTTCCTTATTTGTATACGTAATTATTTAACAAAATTGGTGTGATGCTTCAATTATATAAATAAGAGCAAATACGAATGTGACTGATATATGAGGAATGCTTGGCTACTAAAGGATGAGGAGGTTCCTTCTCAAAACAGTTTGTGGTTGATTCAAACATGTGAAGTTTCTCTTTTCAAACAATGTTTATTTCGGAAATACGGAGTTCCAGCATTTTTTTGAATTTGCAGTATTTTAATTTCAGAAATTGGGTTTGTTTTGGATGTCATAAAGGTCGAAATTAACGAATCGGAATCGGTATTTTCAATCTAAATTGCACTCAAACTTTGAGTGATAAGTTTTCTAACCAATAATCACTGTTGTAGAAAAAGAATTGCAAGAGGTCATTGTCATGAAATTAAAGTTTGGACAGCGGAGCAAAAGATGGGTTGAAGTAATTTAGCAGCAAATTAACGATGGGTCAGCCGGATCTGCGGCACCGTTATATATGGAGGGTCTTCGTTGAGGAACAACTGAACCTCACTGTTTATTTATTTATTTATTTATTTTTTATAACAGTTTCAACCTAAAGTTTATATCCTACTAATCTTCAATCCCAAGAATAAAAGTCTCTAACCGGTCAGGATCATGCCGAAATTATGCAAATATATGTATATTTGGTCATACAAGTGTTTATTGATAGGAAAATGAAGGGGGTGTTTAGTATTATTTTTTGTTTTAAAAAAATGATAAAATGTAGCTAAGTTACTTAATATTCATTATATCTCTTATTTTATGAGGAGTAAAGTTTATGTCCCCCTCTTCCTGACTAGGTATAAACTATTTTTTTTTATTAATTTCCCTCATACCGTCAATGTTTTCAAAAAGAAAAATGGAGATTATATTCACATACCCCAAATTACTTCTCCCACACCCTTTTAATTTTTTAATATTTTTTATCAAGTACTAGCAGTGTGTAGAAAATATTAAAAAAATTAAAAAAGTGTGGGAGAAGTAATTTGGGGTGTGTGAATATAATCTCTCAAAGAAAAATACCAAACAACTTATTGAGAGGAAAACAATTTACCCGGTTGCAAGAAAGCACATGGCTAGAAGAAAGCGTCACGCCGGCCAAATTTAGTTACTAACTAGCCTTCATGCACGCGTTTTAGAAGTCATTTTTTGAATCATGGCGTGCTACGTGCGACTTATACGTTTTAAACATATTTATATGCGTGAATTGACAAAAGAAAAGTCAAATATTTGAAGTAAATGAATAATCTTAGATCATGCAAGAAAAAACTCCTCACAAACCAATCAAAGCAGCTGAATTCACATAATAAAATTGGTCTTTCAATTTCCATCTACATTCTATTGAATTTACATTAAAAATAGAGAAAATAATATTTAATAAACAACTGATTGAATCACATTATTACTAGTCCATTGTGAGGCTAAACCCACCTCCTCCTCCTTAGTGTATATAATATCGTTTGTTCAAAAAAAAAAAATTCATTTGACAACTAATTTAATCACATTATTATGCGCGTGCGAAAGATCTTTTTTATAATCGGCATTACACGTCTCTTAAGATGTTTTGAACGTGTTTAAAAATAAAGAAAATAATATTTAATGAACAACTGATTGAATCACATTATTGCTAGCTTATTGTGAGGTACTAATTAAAAAAAAAAAACTGTACAAAAAGAATTAATTATTAAAAAAATACTGTTAAAATGACGAAAATACCCATGCATTATTTGGTGCATTATTTTGAGCTGTTTTTTAAATTTTTTTTCCAAAACTTTTTGGTGAAACTTGTGACCCCAAAGGAGGTTGTTGGCTTTATATATAAAGATTAGACAAATACAGTATAGGAAAGAAGTTGATTTCCATTAATCCATTGTGTTCACCCTGCCTCTTTTTATATAGAGAAGTGAGGTGGATCTGGAAAGCTTGGTTGCCAAATTCAGGAAAGGCATTAAGGAATATAAAGAAAAGTATCCTAACAGTGTTAGTTGTGAGGATGTACTTTAATGCGTCAAAGAGTCCGGGAACATCCTGATAGACGATAGTATAGTGACTTATAGTGTAGCAGTTGGTGCAAGTTTCCCTTCTATGAAGCAAATTTTGGATGGGAGCAGCTGTCATGGGTGAGAATTCGTAGTACTCATGAATTCAAGAATGCGATTATATATATGGACACAAGTGACGGTGTTGGCGTGGAAGCGTCATTGATTTTCACAGAAAGAAGACATGGCCATAATTGAAAGATATGAAGACCTGCTTGCATATGTTTCTGTGAATCTGCTTGTCATTTCATTAACATTATCTTGCTTTTCTTAGATGGATGCGATTGTAGATGTTTTAATAGTTGTTTCAAGGCTTCTACTGTCTGTGTGATTTCATTACTTTTTCCTCCTTATTGGTTCAACAAAATTGATATGTTTTTAAGCTTTATATTAGAAAGTAATGAATGAAGGAGATGTGTTTCACCCTCAGTGTATTTAAATTATTATCTAACACATGACCGTGACCTATATATGAAGATGGCAATTGCATACCAGCACAGTTGACTTCAAAAGAAGAAGTCATGGCCATTACTGAAAGCAATCATGAGCTCCTTGTTTGCAGATGTTTCTCTATATAACTCTGTAATTAATTAGTATCCTCTTGTCACTTTCAGTTGTTGTGATGTCGTTCTCTATGTGGATTGATTAACAATGTGTTGCTTTTATATCAGAATCGCTATATATACAAATATGTATAGTGCCGTAAACACTAGCTTGTTAGAACTTGAACGCTCCTAGTGGATACTAAGGAGAGCCTATATATATATATATATATATATTATATGATCAATGGCTACTTAGTTTTCCTTCTTTTTTTTTTCCTTATTTTTTGGATGAAATATCTACTTTACTCATTAATTTAATTAAAAGTTAACGGAGTTAACGAAAACGATCACAAGTGCAACACGAGACACATTTCGAGGGCAAGAGCAACTATTACCAAAGTTCAGGGACCAAAATTAAACTCATAGTATAATTCTGGGACTTTTGTGACCTTTGCTACTATTTAGCCTAAAAAATAATTGACAAGAAAAAAAATCGAATTTCACAAAAAATTCAGATTGGATATTATTTATTAATTTGAACAAATAATATTCCCTACACTAAAGGGTAGGATGGGGCAAAACCTCACAATAGGCTAGCAATAATGCAGTTCAAGTTCGTCTTTGACGAGAATTAAACCTAAGACCTCTCACGTACAAGTAAAGAAGAATACTACTAGACCGTAGTACTAAGTGGCTTTTATTCCTATATTTTAAAATAAAAACTAATGAAAATGGCTTGAAAACTTTGAGTTTTAATGATAAAAACAAAATAAAAGGTAAGGTAATAGTACCAGGATGAACTTTTTAGTGTAAAAATGTGGGTTTTCGTCAAAGTGAACAGTACTGGGAGCTTTTCATTAAAGTTCCCTATTTTAAATTTGGTCAATTTGATTATTGTGCTTAATCTGCAAAAGTTTCGGTCTTTTCCTATGTTTTAATTTGGGTTAATGTATACACAGGACAGTATAACACACTACGCTAACAAGACAAAGTAACGTCAAATTTGGTACGAGGGACAAAAATTGTTGATGATAAAATATACGGATTAAATTGTTCAAATTCAAAATATAGGGATCAAAATAAAATTCAAATATTAGATAACGTACTTAGAAATTAAAACTTAACTTCAAAGTGGAAGTATCTTTCATCACATCCCTCTTCACTCAAACTTGTAGCAAACGAGGATGGTGTCCAACCTTCTAAAACGCACAATTACAAGGTTGTTTATTGGAAGACCCGAACATTTATACCCCAATAAAGGCACTTAAAAACTGGTCAATTTTTAGAATGAACTTATAACAAATTAAATGTAACTCAAACTAAATCATGCA
Source organism: Pyrus communis (assembly GCF_041283825.1). Classification (NCBI taxonomy): domain Eukaryota; kingdom Viridiplantae; phylum Streptophyta; class Magnoliopsida; order Rosales; family Rosaceae; genus Pyrus; species Pyrus communis. The sequence continues at coordinate 9,266,524 of NC_142569.1, forward strand.
AGAGGAAAAAAATATATGTAGTAGCTAAACAGACCAAGGCTCTGGAGGGTACTGAAAGAATTTGAAGGAGGGATTAAGGATGCCAAAACCCCAATCTATCAAGAGATTAAAGCCCACTGATATACCTAGCCTCATCACTTGCCAAATATAGAGCTGCATTTGCCACATCCACTGCCTTAAGTGTCATGCCCTTCAAGTTAGCTTGAGATCCCATCATATTCTCAGTGTCCTCATCATCCTTAGCTCCCGAAAAACCTGGACTCATCGGCGACGCGCGGATGGCGACAAACGGATCCGGAACGGACCTAACTCAGCGGCTGCATTTTTCGTCAGACCATTCACTGCATGCTTGGAACAACAATATGCATGTGAGGCCACACCACCAATGTATGAGCTCAGGCTAGCAGTTGAAATTATGCAGCCCGTCTGCGCAGGAATCATGGCTTGCGCGGCATGCTTTTTGCCAAAGGAAAACTCCGATGATATTTGTGCTAAGCACGGGCTCGAAATCCAATTTTTCGTTGTCGATGATTCGGGGTTTGAACTGGCCAGCTATGCCTGCGTTGTTGAACATGATGTCTAGCTTTCCGTATGCGGCAACGGCTTTGTGTACGGCGTTTTTTATTTGGGCTTCGTCTGTGACGTCATAGTGGACAAACGTGCAGTCCGATGGGCCGATGGATTCACGGACTGAATGGCCCAGATTATCTTGGACATCTGTAATGATGACTTCGGCCCCGTGCTGCCGCTGGCTCCGCCGGTTATCAGAGCCACCTTTCCCTCCAACCTGTATTCAATTACAAAATAATATTACTTTTGAAAAATTCAACATACATAATCTTCAAACAGTTGGATTTGCAATTGACAGAATTTTTCACAATTTGTAATTTCTTCATCCAAATGCAAGGTTACGAGACACACTTGTTTTTCCGTAAGGCTAGTTCTAGTGTAGTCACATTATTAAATTGGATTAGCATATCTGAGTTTAGCCAAGTTGGCTATCTAGGACAACATTCTCTTTTATGTGCACACAAATTCGAATCTTTCTTTTCACATTAGTGGTGCGTTTACGTAACCGTAATAAAAATAGAAGGAATTAAATTGAGGAGGAGTCAGAATCAGATTCCTATTGAAGCTGTTTACTTAAATGTTCTAGAATCGGAATAGAAATGACATTAATTCAGCAGAATCGGAATATAAACCAGTATGATTACTAAAATGCCCTTATCCCAAATCAAATATTTTATATACTTTTTCTAATAAAATTTGATATACTATATAATAGTAAGAAAAAAAAAATTGCTTTCTTATTTCATAGACACATTAAAATGTTTTTTTTTTTTTTTTTTTTTATAAATTTAAGTATGTACTTTAATATTTAAATTTTCTCGCTCAAAATTGTAGTTTCTTCTCTTCGGCATATGCATGGAGTTGTGCATAATGTGAATGATGACATAATAGGAAGAAAAAATACATTCCTGATTCCTTCACCATCCAGGAATCCAAATATCTCACCCAAGGAGGGAGTCCAATTCCTCCAATTTCAGGAATTGAATTCCATTTTTTGTGTGGGTCCCACACGCTGTTGATTCCTTCAAATCGTAGTAAACATAAGAATTATCCGTAATTGAAATCGAATTCCTTACTCTCATTCTGATTACAGGTGCGTAAACACGCCCTAGATGAGGTTCTTTCAAAGCATCATTAATTTATTAATCTACATATCGGTGGTCACATTATGTACATAACAAATAATGCAATTATTAGGAGGAATGAACACTATTCATTATAATAGAAGTGAACAAAAGCTACCGAATTAGTAATTATTTTGGTAGTTCATGTTGCGGTATCAATACGTTGCCAATAAGAAAATAGTGATAGAAATTAAAAATTTTAATTCATTTGTCATCATTGTGGCGGAGCTATTATCTACATTTTAACTTTTTGTCAACTTTTTTTTTTTTCATGTAAAACATCATTGTTTCTCACACAAACTACCAAAATTAGTTACTAACTAGAATAATTGTTGTCATTCAGTATTATGGTTTGATGATATTCCTATTTGTTTAAAAGTAAGAGGTTTTAGGTTTGAATCTCATAAATGGCGAATGGCAAATTCGGTATCAAATTAAGCTGCCAATTGTGTGGCTTAGCTGAATTCCTCCTCACCTAGTGTAAAAATATCGATGTACTAAAAAAAAAAAAAAAAGACTAAAGTAGTTGTTGCCACTTAGTACTACGATCTAGTAGCATTTACCTTCAAATACCAAACCGAATCATTCTCAATGGCTCATCAACCAAATAGTAAAAAAAAAGTAAGGCCAAATCGGATAAATGATCACTATGGTCATAAGGTATTCGGAAGATAGCCCATGTGCTAAAAAAACTCGGGTTTAAACCTCTGTGGTGTATTCCGTTAGCAAATTTAGTCCAAAGATGATTTTTCTGTTATCAAAGTATGAATTTGGGGTCACTGGATTCATTCACCACCCGAGAGTCGATAGCACCGAGAACATACTTTGTTTCCTCCACCTAATCACAATCATGAGAAATCCAATAAACACAACAGTCCAGCAATTTCACAGACAATCAAATTATAAATGAAAATTTACATGTATTTGCAAATCTAAGAAAAGGGGCACATGGGTCTCCTCCACTTTGGCGACCAGCGAGATGCAGGCAATGGCGGCGAGCTGACTCATCCATTGCTTGCCCTTCTGAAACGGCCGGCTGGCAATGAACCTATCAAAGTAGTTCACAGCCAGAATGGCGGTCAAAGAGGAGAAGCCATAATGTGCCTTTACACTCAGAATCCACTTAACCACCTCTTTCCGAGCTGCCATCAAAGACCCATCTGAGATTTCTCCACTGAAACACACATGGGTTTGTTCCTCTTTGGAGATTAGAGAGGAAAGTTCATCATTTTCCCAGAACATATCACTTTCCAGGAAAATCAAAGGGAAGAAGGATGATTGCTTTTTTGAAAACCCATTACAGTTCTCGCTTTCCTTCTCACTACCATTGTCCCCCAAATCTTCCTCAAATCCTTCTTCGCAAAATAATGAAGGATCGAACGCCATTGGAGGGTTTTGGAGCTCTTTGGGTTCTTCTTGTAGAGCCATCTTCTTCGGAGAAGAAGAGAAGAAAAGCTTTGGTCATTACATAAAAAGAACAAGGGAGAGAGAAAGGGTTGAGCTCATGCCCATATCCATCTCTGAGTCTATTCCTTTCTCTCTCTTTACTTTTTTAGGAGAGAGCGTGTCTAAAAAAAATCACGTTTAACAGATAGTTAACGGAAAAATCACTTTTGGACTAAATTTGTTAACGTAGTACAACATAGGGATTTTAATATGAGTTTTTTTAACATATGGACTATCTTCCGAATACCTTATGGTCACAAGAATCATTTATCAGATTTGACCAAAAAGTAAAACTGGATACACAAATAGAGGCTCAAACAGATAACTAATAAACTTTGATTGATTAAGCATGTTGTGCTAACCTTCTTGTGAATGCAGAGAGTACTGAGGAGAATGCCATTGATGTGAGAGAGAGAGAGAGTACTAATTCTCTTTTGAAATGGGGGGAAAGCGTGAGGACTGATAAAACACACCCGCTGACCCTGAATCTATAAATGGTTATCTAGTTTATTTTGAAATAAATATTTATCTATTTAAGTAATATGAAAGAAAATTTCCTTAACCTCTAGGTATTACATTTGAAATAGAATATTTTCTAAAAGATACTACACAATCTCAATATGATTTACATAATCACATTCTCAATTAAATTAGGATTGCTACACACTCCTTTGAGTGTTTAAATACTCAAACAAAATGCAAGGTCTTCACGATGAAATAAGTTCAGTTGATGAAGTCATCGGCACAATGAGTGAATGTGAATCTCTAATCAAATAGAAAAATACATAGGTAGTAAAACTCATAGAATCTCGTTATGGTTAAAACTAGTATGAGACAAAAACTTATAGTCTAAGGAGAAAAGTAAGAAGTTGCATAAGTCAAAATTACACGTTTTCAAGATGCAAGTAGAATGCACACATGAAGGTATGACCAGCCCAAGATGGATACCTTGTCAAAACCTTTTAACTAGAAAAAACCCAAATGAAAAAATGCTCATAATCTTATGGGAAAAAGAGTACATTAAAATTAAGTGAGTACACTCCAAGATATTCCTGAATTTGACAAAACTTTCGAATGAGAACTACAAGTAATTCAAATCAAATAATTACGTATACCGATTCTTTGGACAAGTTTCTGAAAAGTAGATTTTGGTAATGACTTGATAAAGAGATTAGCCAAGTTGTCCTAGAACAGATTTGTTTGACTTTAATGTTCTGATGCTCTTGTTGCTGATGTGAAAAGAAGACTTTCAACACAATGTGGGTGTATCATTTTTCAATCTGGTTGATACATGAATCGTTATCTTCATAAATTGTTGTAGGGACGTCAATAATAGAAGAAAGTCCGCATGTGCTTCAAATATGTTCCAAAATTGCTCTCAGCTAGTGATAGGAGCATATTCATGCGACTTAAATGGCTTGTTCTCGTGCATTTACGTTATGTTTCTCTAGTTATTTTAGTCCTTTATTCTTCTTTTGTGTGTTTTCAGGTTCTAAGGGCAAGGTATGCAAAAGGATGCCTTTTGGAGCCTTTTGGAGCAAATTAGAGATTAGAATGGATATCATATGCTTGGAGCCAAGAGGATGGACGAAATTAAAGACTTGAAGTAGGAAAGTTAAATCCTAAAAGACCTCATGTTTAAGCATCATTGAAGACTCCTACGCATTTTAGAACACAAAAACAACATTCCTTGCAACCTTAGGACATTGTCGTGTGTTTCCTTGTGTCTCCCTTCCTTGCCATGCAAGGAAGGGCTTTGTTCCCTATTTTAAACACTTAAAGCATTCACTTATCATATCATTCACTTATCATATCATTCACTTATTATAAGCATTCACTTATCATATCATTCACTTATCAAACCATTCACTTATCACTTCCATTCACTTATCACTTATCACTTCCATTCACTTATCACTCACCACATATCATTCATTTATCACTTAACATATCATTCATTTATCACTTAATACATCATTCACTTATCACTTATCATACTCATAATCATCTACACATTTCAACCATTTAAACATATGCATTTCAACTCACATGCATCATCATCATGCAACCAACCTTGCCACATGCTTTCCAAGCTTTCCCCCTTCATCATTAAGCCACATTCACTCCCATTTCTCTCCCCTTAACAGCCCTAAACCGTGCATAATTAAAGGACACCATTCAACACACACATGCACCAAAAGACAACATTGACATGCATCACATGCATTTCCAACACTTCCCCCTTTGTGCCGTGTCTTCCCTTCCACTTTCCAACCACATTCTTTCAATTCCCACTTCATCATTACACCACCTAAGCCACATGCACTCCCATTCTTTAATTCAACCACTTAATCATTCAACCACAAAACAATCACACAACACACCAACACACATGCATCCTGAAATTCTTTGCCGTGCAATCACATGCATTTCCCTTGACATTTTCAGCCATCACACTTCATCATTACACCACCATTCACTCTTTAACCCACACACACTTCACACAAACAACATTCACATGCATTCACATGCATTTCCAACACAAAACACACTCAAAACCGTGGCCACCTTTGTATTTCAGCATTCCCATTTGCATTTTCAGATTTCCAGCTTTCCAACCTAGCCACATTCACATGCATTCACTCATAATCATTCACCAAACTTGCAGCCACATTTCCACCCACCTCCTAGCTGTCATGTTCCCTCCATTACTCCTATAAATACCCTTGCATTCATTCATTCAATATCATCTCATTTCATACACAACACATTACAAACACATTCTCCCTTCCCTAGCCGTGAGCTTCCCATCTCTCCCCTTATAATCCAAACACCATTTTTCCATTCCCCTTCCACTTCTACACCACTCCTCATCCATTTCCATAATCCCCCAAACCTCACCTTAGACCTTGTGCTACAACAACGAGGAAGATAAGAGGGCCTAAACGTTCATACAATTCAAGTTTGAGTTGTTGGAATGTTTAGGTGTTTCTTTGATTTCAAAGTTTAAATTCAATTCTCTTTGTTTTGTACGTATGAGGAATGGAAGAGAAGAGTGCCTAAACGTTCATACAATTCAAGTTTGAGTTGTTGGAATGTTTAGGTGTTTCTTTGATTTCAAAGTTATGAGGAACTAATCCCCCTTTAGCTAGGGGGTGATTCGAAACTATGTTTATATTTGCAATATGAATTGATTAACTTTCGTTGGAATTTCATAAGTTGTTGATTCAATTTGTTTAACCGTTTGATTGATAACTTATTTATGTATGTTTATTAAGAATGCGCACTTAATTTTCATGCATGAATATGACGCTAGAATATAAGTGAGTTTCACCTAATCGTTATGAACTTATATTCACAAGTAGTGGAGGTTGCTTATAAACAATCGCGTTAAATGAATTCTTGGCACGAGTTTCATGCTCATCATAGTAACGAATGCCTTGTCAACACTTATAGTTTTCATGATGCTTAATGATCTTTGATTGTATCTTTATTGTGCTGTTCACGTAAAGGACTTTTGGAGAATGTTGTGAATTGCGTTGCGCTAACCCATCCAATTCATTAACTTAAGGAAAACTTGACGGTTAATTTAAGCGGACCTAATTAACCCGGAGTGTTGAGTTTCATAATTTATCGAAAGACCAACTGAGAATCAATCTTGTATGCAAGTGTAACATGTATGGAGATGAACCCCTTAGCTAGCATTCATCCATAAATTTCATATTTACATTCTGTCTAGTTTATTAACTTGTTTCGTTATTTCAATTTTCGTAAAAACCTCAATCCCCCTTTTGCTTTAATGTTCATTTTAGTTAGAATTCAATTTAGTTTGTGTTTTTAAAGCATTTTGAGTTTTTGGTTTGTCTTAGTGTTTTAAACTTTAATTTTGCATTCTTTGAGTCTAGTTTAGTGTTTTAAACTTTATTTTACGTTTTTGAGTCAGTTTCCAAGAGATTTGCAATCCCTCCTAATCCCCGGTCCAGAACGATCCCTACTTATACTTATACTACAATTGTCAAAAAGAGGGTTTAATTTGTGCGCATATAATTCTCGCATCAGCTAGAAGCATTCACACGTAGTTTCGTGTGTGCGAGAATCTTATCATGGTTCGAAGAAGTCGCAACTAAGGTTTGCTTGGTTGACATCTAGGCCCGGTCTAGGCGCAGTGCTACCGGGGCAATTGTCTAGGGTCCAAAGTTGAAAGGGGCACCCACAAAACAAAATCCAAATAATGAGGTATAATTTTTTTTTTTTGTCCAAAGCCCAAAATAAAGGCTGGAGAGGATTTCTTGTCCAGGTTTTAGGGATTAAAAAACAATATAACATAAAGGGAATCTGGAGGGGACAAGTCCAGGTTTTGGGCATGGAGGAGAGGCATAAGATTCAAGTTTTTCAGAGGGAGCTCCCTCTCTTCTGCTTGGAGCTTGTCACCCAACTCCCCAAGCTCAAGGTACTACGGAGAACACATACCCTTTTCAAATTTCAACTTAATTTTTGTTTTCTGAGTCGAAAGCTTCATTTCTTTTGCTTGAATTGTTCTGGTTTCTGTTTTCAAAATTGGGGTTTTTTTTGTAGCTATTGAGAGGTGCAAGCATCAGATTTTAGATGCAACCGCAGATTACCTGCATGGACAATCTGAGTGTTCTGAGCAGACTTCAAGTGAGGGGCATGTTTTTGACGGATTCGTTCCATTAACACTGATTTCATACAACTCCAGATGCACCACTCAAAAAGGTATTAAAAAAAAAAAAGACTCCACCTTCATCAATTTTAGTAAATTTTGTGACTGCCCTTTTGTTTGGTTGCTTATAAAATTTGAGGTGAAGAAGTAGAAAGTATTGATTTTTAGGTGTAGGGTAATGGCAGGAGGATCAAGTTAAAGGCTATAGTGATGGAGATGAAGAGAAATGGGGTGCTTTTTAGCCTTTCCAAAGGGGAAAAAAGCATTGGAAAGACAAATGGACTGGTGGCTAAAGAACCTTCTTCGGCTCCGGCTACTAGTTCCACCACGGACACCGTGAGTGGAGACAGTGGTGGGAACAACAAGAAAGAAGAGAAAGATGGAGGGAAACGAAGGTAAAACTGGTCACTAGAGTTGCACCACCGGTTCTTGCATGCTTTTCTCTTCAACAACTTGGTGGTTCACATGGCATGCAGTTGAGATTAATTTAGTGGGATATGTTATTTTATATGATTGGATGAATATGTGATTGGATTGGGATGTATTGGATATGTTTAATGCGTTCTGCGTATATGTGATTTTCCATCTATTTTTAATCATAATTTGGTTGATGTGAATAAAATTTTACACATACATGACAGAAATTGGAAGGCATTTTGCATGCTACTAGTGATGAATTTTTTACACATACATGTGATTATCCTCGCAAAATATTTATGTTAAACATATGTTTCTATATTAAAAAAGGGCACATTTTCGGCTTTCGCACTGGGCACCAAAAAAATCAGGACCGGCCTTGTTGACATCCAACATATTACGGTTTCTCTAACTGTAAAGACGTAACCCATTTGAAAACGTGTCTTGTACAAATTAGATAAGTAACCTGCATTAGCATAATCGACAAAGCCAGAATCAAGCCCAACGATTTCATCACGTCCAAGTCAATATCTGTCATCTTACTAGTTATAGGAATCCACGTGAGTTTTTGAGCTTTGGAATAATACAAGTCAACTTATCTGTCATCTAATTAATAATAGGAATCCATGTGAATTTTGAGGTTTGTACTAATTATGGTTATAATTTTACCAACAATTTCTTCACGTCCTCCTACAATTATGGCCATCCATTGGCTTAAAACTTTTAGCAGCGTTTAAGATGGTATGAAAATGCATGTATTGGAAATTACAACTTGTTAGAAAGGAAGTTAGTGTTAAATAGTTGTTTGGGCTTGTAGTTGAATTGATTAAGATAATTTTGTGTAACGAATTAGTTAACATCCCAGAGAACACGCTTAAACAGAAAAAGGGTAAACTATATACTCATGTTAACCTAATATTAGACTAAAGGCTGTAAAGGGGATGGAAAGGATCAATATTATCTCAGTGATAACTAGGTGCAGAAATTGCTGCACAAACACATGGTATCATGAAAACCGTTTTCACTAAGCAAGGTAAATCTAATCACTAGAAATTCTTGGCTACGACCTTTGTAAACAACATTTCAATCTCACAAATTGATCGAGTGACTAGCATGTGTGAAGGCGACTAACATTTTGAAGAAATACTTCTTCTTTCCCAAATTTGAACCCAACATCTGCACCCTTCCATGCAACACCATCTACATTAAGACATATAGTTACACACACACACACACACACACACACACACATATATATATATATATCAATCCCACAAAACACAAGTTAGCCATACATTAAGACATATAGTTACACACACACACACACACACACACACACATATATATATATATCAATCCCACAAAACACAAGTTAGCCAATTGAATTACCAAAAGTCAAGAACAAGCTATAAAGCAAACCTAACTGCAGAACCAGAGATGGAAGACAAAGCCATTGAAGTTTCTTAATCTAATAACCTTTGGCAAAGCACAAGTACTCTCCAAACAATGGGTATTCGGAATAAAAGAGCAGACCCAGTGGTTAAGATTATATATAGAATTGTTCCAAGCATTCCCCTATTAGAATTCTTATAAACTCAAACAAGTAATCCATATTACAATATGAGGGAATCAAGAGTCACAGTACTAAGTTAAGTCTCATGTTTATTGGACTACTTACAGTACTCACAATTCTACAAGAATTAGAATTCCTCTAAGCTTATTAACAAGACTTTTCCGTACAAAAGATTACACAATCCGGCTCTTAATGTTTACTTCATACTCATACTCTAACATTCTTCCACGTAAGTATGAAATATGACCAAAAGCCTTATAAATCATAAAAGTGATCACCAAGTCCAAATTAACTGAAAGCTTAATCTCGCATTCAACTTTACCTAAGCATTTTAAAATATGGAACTCTTGAGCCCCTTGTGTTCATTACTGATTTAACTCAACACTCACAAGACACCTAATTTGCATTTTGTTATCATGTGAACCAACAATTGCAGTAATGTCAAAATACACATCACTCCCACTCATTCAATCCAATTTTAACACAACAAAGTCAAGACTATAGTTAATAACCAAAACTTATTAACCATTATATATCAGAACATCATATTCAATAGTTCCAAAAGTATGCTCCAACAAATCACAAAATGATCTTCTAGCAAACCAAACTTTCTTATATATTGAGTCTGTTTTTAGGACAATTAATCACAAATGATGAAAAAATTGAACCCTTATAGAAAACCAAAATAATAACTGAAAAAACTATCTGAGAAAACAAACTCAGTTTAAACAAAAGTAAAAACTAACTTAGCTTTTAGGCCTAGAGCTTCAACAACAGTACAAAGAAATGAAGCATCAACAACAGTCCTTATGCTTGAACAGTTTACTCCCACTTGTCAAAAGATTCTAACACACTCATTTGGGTCATATTATTGTTCACTTTAATGGGTGTTACACGATACGACCTATTAAATTATCGGGTATGACACAAAAATAACATGAACACAATAAACACGATATGAATACCAAGTCTAAAAAAGGTTGTACCTTTTTACCAACCCAAAAGAAATCTGCGTTTTTGAGGTAAAAGAGAGGATAGAAACTCAGGAGAGAACAAAAGGTCGTATTTCAATCCTTTTTATCCATTTCACTGTATTTTAAGTTTCTCTCCTTTTAAAGTTTTTATTGTGCTTTTTAAGTTCCTCACCTTCTTATATCCTTATCTAAGAAGCTGCATCTGCTATTGTATTTGATAGAATACTGGATATTCAAAATCCAAACAGCAAGATCATGGCTTCAGAGGTCAAGGTTGAGCTCATTCACAAGGAAACAATTAAACCGTCTTCTCCAACTCCTAGCCATCTTAAAACCACCAACCTCAGTGTTTTTTATCAGCTCAGTACTGAAATTTATCCCCCAGTACTTCTCTTCTATCCTCCCTGCAGCAATAGTACCAGTACCACTGAAAGATCCAGTATTCTAAAAACATCATTATCTAAAACCCTCACTCACTTCTATCCCTTTGCAGGAAAATTCCAATATAATGATTGTATCCTTTGTGATGACCGTGGGGCTAGATTTACAGAAGCACGAGTGAACTGTCCCATATCGAAGGTTTTGTACAAACCAGATTTTGGGATACTATGCCGGTTGCTTCCTGCTGATATAACATCCGCGCAAGCAGTGACAGACCATCTTCTTCTTGTCCAGGCCAACTTCTTTGATTGTGGTGGATTAGCAATTGGAATCTACCTTTCACATAAGGTTGCCGATGCTTCTACATTGAGCGCATTCATTAAAACCTGGGCTGCAGCTGCCCTTGACTTGGCCAGTACTACTAGTGACCATCGTGAAGTACTTTCTGTGGAAGTTGGCTTTGCAGCCTCTCTCTTCCCACCACTAGAATTCCTAAACACGCCGCACAGGGTTATGGAATATGCTATAGAAAATTGTCGAACACGGAGCTTCGTGTTTCATAACTCAAAGATTGCCGTTCTCAAGTCCAAAGCTGGCAGCCCCGCCGTGCCTAATCCCACGCGCGTCGAAGTAGTGTCGGCGCTCATTTGGAAATGTGCAATGGAAGCATCCAGATCAAATTTGGGTTTTGTAAGGCCCTCGACGTGGTGTCAGCCGGTGAATTTGCGGAAAATACTGGGGTGGGCATCTTTAGAACACTCATTGGGAAATCTTGTGGGGTTATCGATTGCAAAGACCGAAGAAAATGAAGTAGACGATTTGCAAAGCTTGGTTGCTAAATTGAGAAAAGGCACTAAGGAATTTAAAGTGAAGTATGGTAATGGAATAACTGGGGACGATGCATGTGAAATGTTCAAGGAGTTGGGAAACTTCATAAAAAGGGATGATATAGACAACTATTGTGGCAGCAGTTTATGCCGGTTTCCGTTCTACGACACGAATTTTGGATGGGGAAAGCCCTCATGGATATTCACCGCCAGAGGTGAATTCAAGAATCTTGTTTTGTTGATGGATACAAGAGATGCTGAGGGCATAGAAGCTTTCTTGACTTTCAAGGAAGAAGACATGGCCATAATTGAGAAAAACGAGGAGCTGCTCGCTTATGCTTTTTAACTTAATTCCGAGCTGCATTTTAATTACTAGCTGAAGCAGTAATGGAAAATAAAAGCCGCCTCCTGTTTCTTCCTAGATGAATATTGTTGGAGCTTTGATGATTTCATACTGTTTATTTTCTGTATGAACATGTCGATGAATAAAAATTGCGCTATGATAATATTTTGGGGCTGGGTGTAGTCAAATTAGGATTTGAATAGCTTTGAAATTTAGGAGTTGTCATTTAGGATTTTAAAAGACTTGACAATGTAGTCAAATTAGTACTACGGTCTAGTGATATTCTACTTCACTGTGAGAGGTTTTTTTTTTTTTTTTTTCCTCTTTAAAAAGGGGAACAATTGGTGGCAAGCCACTGTTATCTACTACTTCCGGGGGCCGGGAAGACTCACAGAAGTATTTCAGCCTCTCTTGGCCACAAGTTTGGCTTCCCAGTAAGTAATCTATCGCTCTCCACTTTTGAGGGTACTGTGTGTATTTGGCCAGCAAGCTGTTTGATTAAATGCTTCAAAGAAGTATCTGGCGAATCAAATTGGTACCTATTCTTCTTTCAAACAACTCTTATGTACTGGGGTAACTCCTGCAACCTGCAAGGTCCTAATAAAAGCACCTTCGAGTTAGGTTAGGTGACGCGCTCAACTGCTTCAGTGATTGGTAATAATTTCTCCTTTTGTGTTGCCCATGTAATTCACTTCGGTTTGTATATTGTATTACGTTGAAATAAAAAGCAATACATTTGACTGTTACTAAACTATGAGGAATGCTTGCCTACTGAAAGATGAGGAGGTTCATTCTCAAAACAGTTCGTGGTTGATTCACACATTCTCTTTTGAAACAATGTTTATTTCGGAAAATACAGAGTTCCAACATTTTTCTGAATTTACAGTATTTGAATTTCAGTTATTGGGTTTGATTTGGACCTTATAAAGGTTGAAATTAACGAATCGGAATTGGTATTTTCAATCCATATTGCACTTAAACTTTGAGTGATAAGTTTTCTAACCAATAATCACTGCTGTAGAAAAAAAATTGCAAGAGGTCTTTCTCATGAAGCTAAAGTTCAGACGTTTGAAGTAATTACCAGCAAATTAGAGATGGTCAGCCGGATCTGCAGCACGATTTTATATGGAGGGTCTTCGTTGAGAAACAACTGAACCACTGTTTTTTTATTTTTTATTTTTTTAAACAGTTTCAACGTGAAGTTTATATCCTACTACTCTTCAATCCCAAGAATAAACGTCTCTAACTGGTCAGGATCATATCGAAATTATGCAAATATAAGTATATTTGGTCATACAAGTGTTTATTGAAAGGAAAATTAAGGGTGTGTTTAGAATTAGTTCTGGATCTAATTTTTTGTTTTCAAAAATGATGAATGTAGCTAAATTACTTAATATGTTGCAGTCCTATTAGATTATGAATGTGATTGTGTAAATCCTAGTAGATCTAGTATCTCTTGTATTCCTATTAGAAGTTGATTACCCATTAAGAATTGTAATCCTAAAAGGGTAAGGATTTTACCTATCCTACTACTATAAATAAAAACACAATGAGGTGGAATAGAAAACACCTCATAATTACACATCTTTCTCTTCACTCTGCTATTGCCTCACCCCTCTCTCTATGGCCTCCATAATTGTTTAGTAAATTATGCCTACAACATAATATTCATTATTTCTCCTGTTTTATGAGGAGTAATGTTTATGTCGTCCTCTTTCTGAATCCTGATTAGTTAAAAATTATTTTTTTCTAACTAATTTCTCTCATACCAGGTTTTCAAAAATAAAAATACCAAACAACCCCTAAGATTTCCTTGGAAATGAAGGTATAAATTACTGAAGGGCAAACAATTTACCCGTTCCAACAAGAAAGCGTTGGAAAATATTAGTATTTTATAGTTATTTGATTATTTGGGTTTTCTTATTAGTTTAGTATATAGGCCTAGCCTATCCGAATTAGGGTTTCTAGGTTTTGCTTTCTATAAATATAGCTCAAAGGTTAGTATGAATAACAAGTTAGTCATGATGTAGCTTATTGGAGTTTTGTAGCCATTTCGGCATTCTTGTTCATTTTATAATATTCTTATTATTTTGTTGTAACGACTTGTTCCCAAATATTACTATTTTTATAATTTTAAAGAGTGAATTTACGAAAATGCCCTTCAAGGTGAAAAACGTTGACTTTTGTGGACCACCATATCGCGTTTTTCCAGCCATCTTCCGACCACGGCTAGTCATGGAATTGGTAAATCTTTGCTTCCCTTGTCTTTAGCCTCATTTTGACATAAAATCTCTGAAAAATAGTTAAGATTCAAGCTCCATTGGAGCTCGGGAAATTTCCTGGCCGAAATTTAGCCTTCTCCTTCGTTGGGTACGATAACCCGCGAGTTTAAACGGGTCAAATCCAACTTGTAACTCAAACCCTGACCTAAACCTTGGGCCTATGTAACCCAAGCCCAAACCAGTACCAGGCCCAATCTATTAGCCTTAAATCGGATTCAAACCCAATAGCCCATGGCCCATTAACCTTAACTCGACCCAACCCAGTAACTCAGCCCAGATCTGACCCAGATCCAATCTAATAACCCGAACCTAAGCCCTATTCCACGGTCGGCGCGTGGTCCACGCGTGGGTGCGCGTTATGGCTAGCGAGTGAAGCACAAGCGCTTCCGCTGGAAGTACTATGCAGTTCCGACGAACTTTCCAACGACCCATCTCGGCGTGTAGCCTTCTGGGCCGCCGCCTTGTGGCAGGGCGTGGCAGCACATGCGGTGGCGCGTGGGGGAACCCGAGGTCCCTCCTTAGATTTTTCGACATGAGAATCCGAATCCACTATCCATTTTCCCAAATTCGACTGTTTCAGTAGAGTTTTACTAAATGATCCCTATTTGTGTTTAGGTGCGTCAATGGGAAGTGGCACCATCCTTGCTAGTTCAAGTCGCTCCCAGGCAATGGAATACTTATAAGTGGACCCTTTCTTAACTTGCATGTTTTTATAAAATATTAGGCTTGCATTCACAAAAAGCATGATTTCATGATTTTACGCTTTTTGCATTATTTATATAATTTATTTAAATTGCTTTTATGAAATATTTATGATTTATCGAATTTACGTTTTTACAAAAGGTTTTGGATTATTGGATGTTCGTATGAAATTCTATGGCTTTTGAATATGATCTATTTTACGGATTTATGATTATGGGTTATCATGGATTTATGAAATGAGGCTTTGAGCTTGTGAGCTCCAGATTGGATATGAATTTTGAGGTATGTTTTTGGTATGTATCTAGTTGGTTATCATACATCACATCCACATAACACGGGTATGTAGATGTCTATGGCCATATGACACAGTTGAGGATATTTATGCCATACCCCCAGCTTTACTGGCAAAACCAGTGTCGGACAGCTTCATTAGCCATGGCTAATGTCGGTGTGTGATGTTATATGTTCCTTCTCTAGCGTAACCCAGAGTCGTACAACTTTATCTTCGGGTGATATAGCCTACCATGTTTCTTCACTGGCATAACCCAGTGTCGTACAACTTCACCTTTGGGTGATGGATAGGTACTGCCTTCAGGCGACTATGATACCTTTAGAGAGTACAATATTGATGAGATTTATGGATTTTCCTTCGGGCGGCGATATCACCATTATTGAGCATTGTTTTATGCGTACTTGTTTTACGAATGTTTTCATAGCATGCTAGAGTTTTCAGAAAAACCTACACTATGTAATATTATATATATATGTGTTTTTAAAACAAGGGGTTAGCATATTCATAAAGAAAATGGGTTTCTTATTATTAGTACTTGTTGATGCACAAAATCGACGAGGACTTTGGTACAACATAAAGTGTCAAGTTTGTGACCTTCGCTAGATTGCTCTGGTCATTAGTGTGGATAAGTATGTAAACGAATAGAGACAGGGAAGCAAATAACACAAGATGTACGTGGTTCACCCAGATTGGCTACATCCACGGAGTAAAGGAGTTCTCATTAGTTGTGAAGGGTTTACACAAATACATAGGTTCAAGCTCTCTTTTAGTGAGTTCTAGTGAATAGTTTAGTACAAATGACATTAGGGATTATTGTGGGAGAATGATCCCCTTTTATAGAAGAGAGTTTCTAGCTTTGTTCTGACATTGAAACGTGTCGTGTTGTGATTGGCCTCTGATATCGACACGTGTCGCACTATGATTGGCCTCTGATACCGACATGCGTCGCGTTGTGATTGGCCTCCTGGTTGGAGGAAAAGTCTTATGGGTCCTTGACAGTATGCTGTTGACCGGTGCTTAGTAGTTTCGGGATTGGTCAAGTATGGTACAAACAGTACTATTATTATAAACTTTGATCCACTCACCTTTTTTGTTTTTTGCACCCCCTTCAGGATTTAGATTCTAGGCACACCCATTCCTTTGTTCATATCTTTATATAATAATTCTTTCACCTTATTGTTGATTAGTTGTATGCTCTGAACATGGCTCTGCATTAGTATATTTCTTCCTAATCACGTATTTTAATTTGCATGCATGTTAAAATGGCTTCGTCATCCTCGGGTGTCGGCCAGCACTTGCCTATCCTGGTATTCAGTGATATCGGAATTGGGGCGTTGTCATTGTAGTCTTATTTGTCACACACTCTGATATTCAACTTGGTATCGGAGCAGATTTGATACTTCGGGATTTACTCTGCTCTTGATGGGTGCCAATTTGTTTGTATCAGTTTTTTTTTTTTTTTTTTTTTTTCTGTCAGTTTGCTGGGTATCAATTTCATATCAATTTATCTCTCCGTCGTCTTCCGCAGTTTTTTCGTTTTAGATTCATCTTAAAAATTGTCGTTCTTCATTGTGGTAAAAATCTGTTTGCTTGTTCTTTGTGCAAAGCATTCGTAGTCAAAACCGGTTCTTGTCGCCACCATCGCACTGCAATCTGCCCAGACAACATAACCTGTTTGCCCCTTGAACCATGAACATGCACCGTCTACGCCCCACCTGTACCAACATCTGCACGATCCATCTGTTGCAATCCCTTCTACACCAGAGACGAGATCACATCAACCCCACCGCACCGCATCACTCTCATCCCTCGTGAGCTGACATGCTTCACCACATTGATCTGAATCCTCACCCGTTGTCTGGAACCTGAACCGTATCTACGTTGCACTCGGAGTCACCTCTGCAGTCTGCACTTGCTCTTGTTTTTCGCAAATTGAAGAAAGTCTCAGGAGGAAGGAAAAAGAGGAGAAGACCCTAGCAAATAAAAAAAAAGGACAAAGAAAAGAAAAAGCGAATTTGTTGACCCGTGAGAATATTAGTATTTTATGGTTATTTGGAAAATATTATTGTTTTATGATTATTTGATTATTTAGGTTTGCTTGTTATTTTAGTATATGGGCCTAGTCCATCCGAATTAGTGTTTTTAGGTTTTGCTCTGCATAAATATAGCTTATAGTTTAGTATGAATAACAAGTTAGTCACGATGTAGCTTCTCGAAGTTTTGTAGTCATTTCAGCATTCTTGTTTATTTAATAATATTCTTATCATTTTGTAGTCTTGTTTGTCACGCGCTCTGATATTCAACCGAAAGCACATGGCTAGAAGAAAATCGTACACCGGCCAAATTTAGTTAATTAGATAAATACAGTATAGGAAAGATGTTGACTTCCATTATTAATTGATTTTGTTCACTCTGCCTCTTTTATATAAAGGCAGTGTTTTAGAAAACTCGCCCCAAGGTGCGCCTAGGCGGCCTTGGAGGTGGGGCGGGAGAAAAATCACTTATGTTGTGTGGGAGTGGGCAAAAAACTTGCCCAGGCTTCATCAAGGATGCTTGGGCGCCCGGGGCACACCTGAGGTGTTCCGTGGGGCTCCTTTTTTTTTTTTTTTTTTTTGAGCTGCCCAGATCTGAAATCAGAATATTTCAGGGCCGTTTATCTGATGAAGATGAAGAAGTTGCAGGGTCGTCTGTTTTCCAACGAAAAAGACAAAGTCGCGAGGGCATTTTTGTTGTTGACTCTTCTTTTTTTAATATTTTTTTCTCTTGAAAGTTTAAATTGACCCCACTTTGTTGACATTTATTACTCTACCATCTTCCTTTATGTTAATTTTTTTGTTTTTTATATATTTTTTTTTCTCATATTCAAAATAGATAAGCATTTTTTAGTTTATTTTTATTATTATTTTTTTTAAGATAAAGAAGCATAATTTCCTGGATATTTTGAGATAAACATCTTTTTGTTTTATTTTTTTAACGTTATATTATTTAAAAGAAACATTATATTATCCTTACTTTTTTTTAAGACTATATATCTCACTCAAATATTACTCAAAACTCTCGTAGTACGTATAAATATGCACTTACCTAAATCTCTAAATGGCTTATTTCCACTCTATTTGTTTGATTATTGATTAATTTGATTGCTTTGTTAAACTTGTTTGTGATGTGATTAAACTTGTATGTAACTTGTGCACTTTTGAATAACAATGAATATTTATTCTACAAAGTATTATAGTTTTTATATGTTATATATAATTTTTTATTTTTTTTTATTTTTTACAAACAATAGGTTTTGTTAGATTAGCCACCGACAGGACTATCCATTAAACGCCTCGCCCACGCCTTTGCCCTTTTAAAACATTGTAAAGGTGAGGTGGATCTGGAAAGCTTGGTTGCAAAATTCAGGAAAGGCATTGGGGAATATAAAGAAAAGTATCCTAACAGTGTTAGTTGTGAGTAGGCCTGGCAAACGGATCGTGTCTGTCGTGTTCGTGTCGTTTTCGTGTAAAACCTGTTATCTTAACGGGTCGTGTCATGTCACACCCGTTATCTTAACGGGTCCTTAAAGTGACCTGACCCGTTATGACCCGTTAAGAAATTTTTTTTTTTTTTTTAAATTTGCACATACCACACATTGCCACATAAATATTACTTCAAAACATTAAAATATTTGTCGTTTAAGTACTATATCTACACTCGAAAATAAGAGCCTAATAAAAAAAATAATACATACACTACTAATCTATTACAAATATTAAATGTGCAAGAATATGCAAAATGAAAGAGTTTTTGTTTTCAAGATTGTAAGTCTTTCTCAAATGTTTACACCTCCATTTACAAAATCTTCAATTTACATCGATCATCATGAAATTGTATTGGAACTTTGGCTTGATCTATTGCCTTCAAGAGTTATGTTGAAGATGTTTTCAGTAAGGTTTTCCACGTCAGAACTCTACTCCGCATAAACTAAGTATAGAAAAACCAAACATTAAAAATCATTCAAATTATGAGAAGTTTACCAAAATAATTATGAAAAGAAATAAAATAATAATACTATACCATATAAAAATATATTACCTCCTTTTCCAAATAGCCAATCTCGTGTGCACAACAAAGCTTGAACTGTTTCTGGTAACAATGAACTACGATACTGATCTAGTACTCTACCCCCAATACTAAATGTAGATTCTGATGCAACAGTTGAAATGGGAATTGTTAACACATCTCATGCTAACTGAATAATATTACTTGATCCCTGAATGTTTGTTTTTTGCAATTTTTTGCTGATGTGATCTCGAAGCATATACAAACAAGTATGACGGTTTGGATCGTTGAAATTAGTTTTGGAGAATTCGTATCCCATCAAAATGATAGATTGACTAACACTTAGAGTTTATTTATATTTTCATTAAGTATAACATAGGATTTTGTGGTATCCACTTGTGTAAATATTTTAAATTGAAGATCGAATTCATTCATTGTATTCGTATAGGGTCAAGGAGTGTAGCTGTAAAACATCATCAAAATCGGAGTTAAAATAACCGTTAAATCGTGATTTTTCGTTTATAACCGTCGAAAAGCTTTGTCCCGTTACTTGATCTCTGAATGTTTGTTTTTTGTGATTTTTTGCTGATGTGATCTCCAAGCATATACAAACAAGTTTGACGGTTTGGATCGTTGAAATTAGTTTTGGAGAATTCGTATCCCATCAAAACGATAGATCGACTAATACTTAGAGTTTATTTATACTTTCATTAAGTATAACATAAGATTTTGTGGTATCCACTTGTGTAAATATTTTAAATTGAAGATCGAATTCATTCATTGTATTCATATAGGGTCAATGAGTGTAGCTGTAAAAAAATCATCAAAATCGGAGTTAAAATAACCGTTAAATCGTGATTTTTCGTTTATAACCGTCGAAAAGCTTTGTCCCGTTACTTGATCTTTGAATGTTTGTTTTTTGTGATTTTTTGCTGATGTGATCTCAAAGCATATACAAACAAGTTTGACGGTTGGGATCGTTGAAATTAGTTTAAGAGAATTCGTATCCCATAAAAACAATAGATTAACTAACACTTAGAGTTTATTTATACTTTTATCAGGTATAACATAAGATTTTGTGGTATCCATTTGTGTAAATATTTTAAATTGAAGATCGAATTCATTCATTGTATTCATATAGGGTCAAGGAGTGTAGCTATAAAAAATCATCAAAATCGAAATTAAAATAACCGTTAAATCATGATTTTTCGTTTATAACTGTCGAAAAGCTTTGTCCCGTTATTTGATCTCTGAATGTTTGTTTTTTGCGATTTTTTGCTGATGTGATCTCAAAGCATATACAAACAAGTTTGACGGTTTGGATCGTTGAAATTAGTTTCGGAGAAATTGTATCCCATCAAGTTCCAATGGTGTGCGTGTATATATATATATATATATATATATATATTAAGTAGATTTAAATCTATTTATTTTGTACGTATAATTGATTGGTACACGAAGTAGTACATCACATGTGTCATTATAAAAATAGTGAGATATGTCATATGTGTGATAAAAAGTTAATAACTTAAAAAAAAAAAAAATTTCTCACCACTTCTATTAATTTTCATTTTTCACTCCCTTTTTTGTTTCCTTTTCAACTTTTCTTATACTTTTCCCTCTAGCATCTTTTCCTAATTCCCTCATTTTTTTTGTTTCCATTTCAACTTTTCTTATCATTTTCATTTTCCCTCCCTTTTTCTTCAAAAAGGGCGGCAGAAATGGAATGGAATCAAATCAATGGATGCATCATGCATCATGCATATTAATTAATAATTATTATAGTTTTTATAAAATTTAATTCAAAATTTAATATATATATATATATAATTATTATAGATAGTTAATATTTTGGAGGTATAATTATTATAGTATATATAATTATTATAATTATTGTAGACTTTATAGTTAATTTAATATATATATGTATTTATTATAGTTTTTAGGGGTATAAAATTGTTAAATTAATGTATATAATTATTACAGTATTTTTTTAGGATTATAAAATTATAAAAATAATATTCTTCTTATCCTGTATCGTGTTACCCACGTGTATACCCGAATCAACCCATTATCTTAACAGGTACTTATCAGGTTATCCGATAACGAACTGATTCGTTATCGTGTCGACCCGAACACCTGTTAATTTCGTGTCGTGTCGTGTCAGGTTATCGGGTCGTGTCAGGGATTGCCAGGCCTAGTTGTGAGGATGCACTTCAAAGCGTCAGAGAATCCGGGAACATCCTGATAAATGACAATATAGTGACCTATAATTGTAGCAGTTGGTGCAAGTTTCCCTTCTATGAAGCAAATTTTGGATGGGGGCAGCCGTCTTGGGTGAGAATTCGTAGTAGTGAATTCAGGAATATAATTATATTGATGGACACAAGTGACGGTGTTTGGGTGGAAGCATCATTAATTTTTACAGAAGAAGACAAGGCCATAATTGAAAGACATGAAGATCTGCTTGCATATGCTTCTGTGAATCCGCCTGTCATTTTATTAACATCCTCTTGCGCTTCTCAGATGGATGCGATTGTAGATGCTTGAATAGTTGTTTCGAGGCTTCTACTGTCTCTGTGATTTCATTACTTTTTCCTCCTTTTTGGTTCAACAAAATTGATATGTTTTTAAGCTTTATATTAGAAAGTAATGAATGAAGGAGATGTGTTTAACCTTCCGTGTATTTAAATTATTATCTAACACATGACCGTGATCTATATATGAAGAGGGCAATTGCATACCAGCACAGTTGACTTCAAAAGAAGAAGCCATCGCCATTACTAAAAGCAATCATGAGCCGCTTGCTTGTAGATGCTTCTCTATATAACTCTGTAATCAATTAGCATGATCTTGTCACTTTCAATTGTTGTTGTAATGTCGTTCTCTATGTGGATTGATTAACATGTGTTGCTTTTAATCATTGACTTATCTTAATAAAAAAACCGGATTTGTGTTTTAATTATTATGCATACCATAGTAGAGTTTGGCACTATGCATAGCATCGCTATATATACAAATATGTATAGCGCTGTAAACACTAACTTGTTAGCAAGACATCACCTACCTAGAGTAAGGTAAGATGGCCACAGAAATCAAGGTAGAAATTATTGAGAGGCAAACAATTAAACCATCCACCTCAACTCCTCATCACTTGAGAAGTTATAAGCTCTCTTTTCTCGATCAGATGGCTTTCGTAATTTACACCCCACTCCTTCTCTTCTATACCATTACCAGTACTACTAGTAACGTTAGTACTCGCCACCATGCTATGAGCATAGATGAAAGATGCCGGCATCTAATAGAATCATTAGCTAAAACTCTCACGCACTTCTACCCTTTAGCAGGAACGATTGTGAAAGGTAATTCCATAGTCGAGTGCAACGATGATGGAGCTGCATTTATAAAAGCACGAATCAGCTGTTGCTTGTCGGATATTTTGGAAAACCCAGATGGCCAGATATTGAAACGATTCCTTCCCATTGAAATTGAATCCAAAGAAGCGGGCACAGGCTGGTTGCTGCTTGTACAAGTTAACTTGTTTGAGTGTGGTGGAATGGCAATTGGGTTGAGCATTTCACATAGGATTGCAGATGCATCAACACTATGCACATTCATCAACTGTTGGGCCACAATAGCACTTGGGTCAAGTGACAGTGATCAGGTACTAAACCTTCCAGAATTTGGTGCTGCATCTGTTTTTAAACCAATAGAATTTTCTAGCTCATCTCAGCCACCAGCAAGGGAAGTCATCAAAGAAAAATGCATAATACAGAGGTATGTTTTTGATGCCTCAAAGATCTCCACTCTCCAATCTGAAGTAGCCAGTTCATTTGTGGCCAAACCTACACGAGTCGAAGCGGTTTCAGCACTCATTTGGAAGTGTGCAACCGAAGCATCGAGATCAAACTTGAGGAAGCAAGGGCCTTCATTTTTCCGTCAAGATGTGAACTTGCGCAAAAGGGTTGTGCCTCCCTTGCCAGAAAACTTGGCTGGGAATGTTGTGGGTTCCTTTACGTCAAAGGCTGATGAAGAGAGTAGTGTGATAAATCTAAAAGACTTGGTTGCTAAATTGAGGGAAGGCATTGAAGGACTGAAAGAAAAATATGCTGCAAAACTTGTCTTTGATTCTGATGAGGCATGGCAAGAAATCAAAGATGAGCAGAATAAGCCGAAAACTCATGACAACATGGAGATTTATAGCTGCACAAGTTGGTGTAGGTTTCCTTTCTACGAAGCCGATTTCGGATGGGGAAGACCATCATGGGCGAGCGTAGCTAGTATTGCAATTAAGAACATAATTGTTTTGATGGACAAAAGAGATTGCAGCGGAATTGAAGCATGGGTGACGATGAGTGAAGAAAGCAAGGCCTTATTTGAAAGCAAAGTGGAACTGCTTGGATATGCTTCCGTAAATCCAAGTGTGATTGACAGCTAGCTATTAGGAGCCTACTCCTCCATTTCTATTGGGACTTAAAAAATAAATTGATAGTTGCGGTTTTAAATTAGTTAGAAATGTGATTGTGTAAATTCCAATAAATTACGTGTAGAATTTTATAATATATTTTAAATAGTTTCTTAATTGTGATGTCTTATTTTACTATTATAAATAAAAGTACAATAGAGTAAAAAAGTACATCATTGAATAACGAAACTCTCTCTTCTCTCCCCTTGCCGTCAGCCCCCTCTCTGTATAATCTCTGATTAAGAAGTATATAGCTCTTCTTGGTGATACTATATTCTCAATTACTTAGCCCGATGGCTTCTTCGAGTGACATAAACTAAGATGGAGAAGTTTTCGATTTGTCAATATTTTACTTAATTTTCTTAAAAAATAGATGCCAATTTTTACTCATCATGCCCAAGCCTAAAACAAACCACTTCATTTTCATTTATCTTCGTATGAGAGATTATATTCATACATCCTAAATTACTTCTTCTACATTTTTTTAATTTTTTAATATTTTTTTACACATCATTAACACTTGATAAAAAAATATTAAAAAGATTAAAAAACATGAAAGAAGTAATTTGACGTGTGTCAATATAAATCTCATGTTCATATTACAAGTCAAGCTGATGTTGTGGTTACATCATGATAATTTGATTTCTTGATACTTCTTTTCTGCTTTTGACAACGACTTTATTATAAAGGGTTTTGGCATATTCCTCTTTTATCCACATGCACTCAAATTAAATACTCTATTATCTTTTCAAAATTCACAAAAGATAACAGATGGCGGAAAAGAAGTGTGAAAACTCTTCCCACGGACAAGGATCCTCTTTGCATTTTCTTTGTAGAGAACCGAATATTAATCAATTATGTCCATTTATCGTATATCGTAAAGTTAGTTTTCATTAGGTACTATTTATATTTAATTTTAAATTAAAAATTAAAAATATTTTTTATTCGTATGATATAAGATAAACGAACACGATTGATTATCCTCCAAATCCTCACAAAGAAGATCTGGAAAAAATCCAACTCCTCTTCCCACCATCCGTTGTTGAAAAGTTGTGTTCCAGCTCGTATTTGTGAAAGATTTCAATAAATTACAATAAAGGTTTCTGAATAAATTATACCACAAGTAATAATTTTTTCCGTCTTTAAATGATGCTTTTTGTTGTAGTTGTAGTCTTTTAGATTATTCCGTCAATTTTCCTATTAAGTTGAAAGATAAAATATAAATTTCATCAAAAAAATTTGTATGAAGAAAAAGCAATTCAGTTCAATTTTCCCTTTGATTGAATTTTTAATTCTATAAGAGGGTGTTTATTTGCCCGTTTTAGCTCTTATTGGACTAGACTAGATTAAATATTAGTCTAGTCTAGTGTTTGTTGCCTTAGGAGACTAGTGTTAATGAGATTAACTAGGACTCGTTTTCACTAGAAACGTCACTAACCGGTCTTCACGAGTCCCCCCAAGAACCACGGGATTAGCCAAGAACTTCGCTTCGTTCTGCTTGATTCACCTCCTTAACCTCGATTGCGAAGGCACATCGCATCGTCCGGCTTGATTCACCTCCTCGACCTTGATTTCGACAGCAAAGGCTTCGGGCACGACTTCATCTTCGACGCTGAACTCGTCAACTGCTTCATCTTCGACGATTACCTCCTCGTTTGCGTCATCTGGGTCGACCGAATCTGGGTCTTGGGAAGCCCAAAAAGGCTACGACAGGGGGTGAGTTGATGAGGATCCAAAATTTGTTTTGATTTAGTTTTATTGGGTAATGTTTAATTTTTTTATAGTTTTGATGATATGATGATTGTTTAGCTTAAATTTGAGAGTGGTTTGGTCAATTTTGGATTGCAAAATTGTTTCTTTGCTAAATTCGCCATTGACATGTGTAGAGCCTTCGTTAATACTGAACTAGAGAGAAAAGGAAGAAGTTGAAATTCTCTCTCTGACTCTCATTTGCAATTATTTTGTTTTTGGGGTTTATATAAATATGAGTGTGTGTTATTTCCAGTTCCAAATGAAATCTGTCGGAGTTGAAATATATTTTGATGAAATTGAAATGGTTTATATCTTTGGCTTTTTTCTAGATAAAAAAGAAACAGAATCTGCAAATTTTAGAGAGAGAGGTGCAAGGCGATGGAACTCCATTATAGCTAGATAATTTTTAGGATTTTGATTTTTGTGTTTTGGTTTTGAATATTTAGAATTGGTTTTATTAGAGAGATGTTTTGATTTTGAACATTTAGAATTGGATTTTACTGGAGAGACAAGCTCACAACTATGGTTTTTCCATGTTCAATGTTTTATTTGGTTCGGTTTGAGTTGGACTTTTTGGTTCTGTGCTCAACATTCTACAGAAATAAGGTGTGATACATGGGGTGAGAGAGAGAGAGAGAGAGAGAGAGAGAGAGAGAGAAAATGTTGGTATAAAAAAATATCAAATTCCAAAAATAGTTTAGTTCGCTTGTTAGTCCGGCACTGCACCAAACGCTTTATTATTCTTATACTGCTTAGTTCATGTTAAGTTAGTCCAACTTAGTCCCTGAAGCTAGTCCAGTCCGAGATAGTCTGGTGCAACAAGCGCATCCTAAATGGCTATTTAATTTGCTTTTTATTTTCTTATTATTTTTTTTATGAAATATCTACTTTACTCTTTAATTTAATGAAATGTTAACGCAGTTAACAAAAACACCACAAGTACAACACATGATATATTTCGAGGGCAAGAGCAACTATAGTAAAGTTTAGAGACAAAAATTAAACTCATAGTATAATTTAGAGATCTTAGCTACAATTTAGTCTAAAAAAATAATTTTTTTTATCAGAAGTCTAAAAAGAATAATTAACAAAAAGAAAATTGAATTTCACAAAGAATTCGGATTGAATATTATTTCTTAATTTGCATAATGACGAATATTCTTACTCATACGCTCCAAGCCTAGAGAAAAAGGACACCCTTGTGCATGGCGGCTTTCCTTGAGGTATGGCCTCAAATAAAGTATTGGTCTTCGGTCGACCTCAAATAAAATTTTTAGAAGGGTATACATGTGATTCAGCTCTGTATTGTAGTTAATGTTTTTAATGTATATTGTTTGGAAGTGTATCCTTTGCTAGATTCTATGTCCCATATATCCACTCCACTTGACTTTTGTATTCATGTAAAAAGGTAAGCTAGGTGGCTTGTGGATACATTAACATCTTAAATAAGAATACAATGCTTAAACGATAAAACAATAAAAACAAAAAAAAAAAAAATGTTGACAAACGATAATATTAGTGGATTAAATTATGAGTTGTTATGAGAGAGAGAGAGAAATCAGTGAGGTTCAAATTTACACCAGAGTGCATATGCATAATTGTTTTTTACCACTGCAAATTTACACCAGAGTGCATATGCATCATTGCATATTCACAAGATTAATGACAATTATATATATAACGTGGTTTGATCTATCGTTATCCAGAAGCACGAGTTCGTCTAAAATTTACACGGTCAGTTAAATGAGGATTACTATTCATATCTCAAAAGATTCATACAATGCTTCAAACTCAATATGTTCTTATATGCGGCCTCGTCGTCAATTGTTTTGTTGACAACAAACACTGATTAAATTCTCAATTTTCTTGTAGTCATTGGCACAAAGAAAATAATCTGAAAACAAGAATTTTTGGTACCTCAATTTTCTTATAGTCATTAGTATAAAGTTTACGTCAATAGGCGAAGTACGATGAGGAATTTCACTAAAAAAATAAGGATTACAAAAGAATTTTTGGTACCTCATAACCCAAATTTCACAAATTACAAACCTTAAATCAAACAAGGAGAAGACCAAAAAAACAATTAGAGGAGATTATCCTAAATTGTTCTTTAACTCTCAAATGACTCTCACAAATTTGCCACTAAAAAAAGTCCCAATAAACAAACCCAAGACCCTATTTATAGAGTATAGGACTTATAAATGAGAATCCTAATAGAAAGTAAATTTAAAACGTAATAGGCAAGGACATCAAATCATTATACTAATCAAATAAGTACATTACCAAAATTTGTCCACAAAACAAAGAATTCAAACCAAAAGTGCAAAACTCAACCCAAATTAGACACAAAACCAAACAGGAAACGCGAGAGGACACCAGCAATTTTTTTCTGCCCATCTCTGACCAGTCGGTTGCCACCTCCAACCGGTCGCTCGCTGCTTCTCTGATTCTCCCGATCGTTTGTCACTTTCAAATTTGTAATCGACACAAAAATTTTGAACCGTAAATCACATTAGGGGCATGTTTTCATTTATAACTGTGTAAGTGAAACCAAGGAGGTGAAAAGGATCCTCAAAATTGTCTAGAAACTAATTATTATTTTTTAAATGGTTTAGTATTTGTCTGGAGGAAGCAAAATTATGATTTTGGTTAATTTGTTTCGAAGAGAAATTTTCCTTCTATATAGGGGAACATATAATTTTCTGAATTAGGTACTTGTTCATTGTTCAAATAATTTTAATGAACAGGTACTTGTTCATTTTAGTCACGCCTCCAAGTTTTAATGTAACGAACTATGTTTCTAAACCTTATGTGTGTGTGTGTATGTCTGCAAATTAAATTTAAATGTAGGGCCGGCCATGAGAATTTAGAATTCTAGGCGAGCCTTCGAAGTGGGATCTTATAGTTCTCTGACCCCCACCTCCCGAACCTTTGTACATTGATATGTATAAAAAGCTAAATATATGAAAATGTCTATTTCTAAATAAAATATCATTAAAAATTAATATTAAAAGAAAAAAGATATACAAACATCACTTAAATATTACACGTCTTCCGTTTTTAGACCAAATGTACTAATTAACCATAATCTAATTTTTCAACCAATTCTTTTTCACTTGCCTAGGATTTTATTTTTTGATATTTTTATTAAATTTGAATTGTAAAATTTATATGTACGTGTATATAATATATATATATATATATATTTTTTTTTTTTTTGAGGTCCCTCCAAAGTGGGGGCCCCTAGGCGGCCGCCTACTTCGGCTACCCTCAGGGCCGGCCTTGTTTAAATGGATTGGAGCCTAATAATGACTTCGGTTTCAGTTCAAATTTAATACAAAATCGTTTGGTGCCACTTAGTACTATAACAATGTTATTCTTTCCGTACTTGTAAGTGAGAGGTCTTAGATTCGATTTTTGTTAAAGGTGAATTTGAACCACATTATTGCTAGTACATTGTGAGGCCTAGCCCACTCTCCACTCCTTTAGTGTAGATAATATCATTTGTTAAAAATAAAAAATAAAAATCGTTTGGTACAGAATATAGTTCTTCAATCTTTTTGAGATTCTGATCGATTTAGGCTCGCAACCCTTCATATTTTGTAAGAGAAATGCTAAAGAGACTTTTTTAAAGTAGGATGTTTTTTTTTTTAACAAACGATATTATCTGCACTAATGGGGTGGGTTTAGCCTCACAATGAGACTTTTTATAAATTCTCTGTCACCTCACAGTTTAATGTCAATTTTTGTGCCAAAATTATAAAACAGTGTGTCAAACATAAGGTGATAGAGAGTTCCACTTTTGAGAGTCTCCTTAACATTTCTCATTTTCTAAATAGGTAATTTAAGAGTGCTCATTTATTTAGGAAACTGTTATTAGCATTCCAAAAATCTCATTCTACACTTCTCACCAATGTATTTTTCTTTCTAATTATAGAGAGTTTGGAGTGCAAAATAAGATTTTTGGAGTGCTAATAACAATTCCATTTATTTAAATTAAAGTTTATAAAGTCATATGGCATGTGTGTTAGATTATTATTAAATTTGTTAAACGTGTTTATTTATTATGGAGGAGGATTCTCTCTCCTTCTAATCTCTATTTTCTTCCCTTCTCTCTTATTTGACATGTTACGATTTAGCCACGTCAACATTTTATATTAATTTTTTTATGGAGACAATAAGATGAAAAAAAAAAAGAAAAATGTGAGAGAAGGAGAGGAAAGGGAATGGGAATAAGATGAGAGACAATTCTACTTCATTTATTACTGATGACACTTCACTTTATTTGCAAATATAATCTAAATAATTGATCTAAATCATTCTGACAGATGTCAAACCAACTTAATTTGCAAATATAATCTAAATAATTGATCTAAATCATTCTGACAGATGTCAAACCAACTGGTAATGAAAACTACATAATTTTGTCGTTTTGTCCATCGTGAACCGTAGAAATATCCAAACTTGGATTATTATAAAAAATTTTAAAAAAGTATTATTTCAAACTTGGTTTCGTTTTCTTCAATTAAATATTGTCCTCTGACAGCTCATAAAATCCTAATTTTGTCAGATTCTATGACTGTTTATTTTTAAAATAATATGAGAAAATCAAAATTTTAAACTAAAATTTTAAATTAAATTTACAAATAAAATGATTTGTCAATATCACTAATAGAAAATAAACATCTTATTCAACACTTGAGTAATAATTTAATTATCAACGATCACTTAATTTAGTTTGCAAAATTTAATTTAAAATTTTGGTTTTCCTATTATTACTCCTATTTTTATAAGAGTTGTTTTTATTAACACTCTAAATTTTGTTGACCACACCTCACGTACTGAAAACGCTCTACATTTACTTTTTAAATTAAAAATGATCTTAATCCATCCACATAATTTCCTACACGACCCTTACACCCCACAAGGAAATAATAAAGGTTGTTGCTGCCTTGTTGGGAGATTTATCCAGTGTTGGAAAGACTTGCTTCTGTTTGTCGAATTCCAGGAAATAAAATGTGCCTAGCTTCTAGTGTATTGCTATCTATATAATTTAGTTGTTTTTGTTTGGTTCTTGCTCCAGTCTCTAACTTAACCTCTTACATTTTTATCCTATTTTGCTCTGGGATTTCAAACTTCAGCTAGCTTTTCTCTTCTTGAAGTCTCTCCTTTCAACCGAAAAAATGAGAAATGATACTCTCTTTTCCAGACATTCTTAACTGCCAAATGGAATCAGTTTCTGATTCATAATTAAATCGACATCAATATATTTCCCTTACGAAAAATCTCATGGGTTTCTTGTAGCGATTGCGATTACACCCCCAGCTTAAGAAAATTATCTTTAAAAAAGTGATATCAGAATTTGCAGAAAATGTTTTCAAATTTGAACTCTTAGACTGCAACTCAAAAACAAGAAAAATCGATCTCAACATGTTCTTGAATTATTATTAGGTTTTGCTGTTAAAAGAACTTACGTAATGTACTATTTAGGGCTTAAATAGTCAATTTATATTAAGATACATGAGTTATTTATTATTAAATTTTTTATGAGCCGTAGTCAATAAAATGTGGGTATTAATAAGAAAACCCTTTTTATAGACACACCTACCTTTGCCCCCTCTGGAATGAGTTTTTGACTTTCTGCGCCACCTATGGGCCAACGGCCCCCAGTTGAATTCTTTGAACCCAGTTGCCTCACCGGAGTCTATTTTAACAGCTCTTCGTGCCACCTACTTTTTAGTTTTCTTTTCATTTCGTGGTAAAATTGACGAGTAATTCTCCTATTTAACAATTATTTATGTCTGAGAAAAATGCATGTCATTTCCACCCAATTCTATTTTAACAGCTCTTCGTGCCACCTACTTTTTAGTTTTCTTTTCATTTCGTGGTAAAATTGACGAGTAATTCTCCTATTTAACAATTATTTATGTCTGAGAAAAATGCATGTCATTTCCACCCAATTCCAAAGTCTAGTTTGTTGTGATTCTTGTGAATTCTGATCCACAAATACTCCACGGAGATCATGGAGTTTGAGATGATCAAGAGAGAAACCCTACAACCATCCTCTCCAACCCCTCAATATCTTAGAAACTTCAAGCTTTCCCTTTTGAATCAACTTAGTCCTGCTGCTTATGAATCCTTGGTCCTCTTTTACCCCAGAAATGACAGTACAACCCCCCAAAGCTCCCTCCGGATCCTCAAGAAATCGCTGTCTGAAACCCTAGTTCGCTTCTACCCGCTTGCCGGAAGAATGAAAGATAACATCTCCGTTGATTGCAATGATTATGGAGTTGACTATGTTGAAGCTAAAGTCAATGGTCTGCTCTCTACGTTCCTATCACAACCTGATGCTGGGACATTGA
This sequence comes from Pyrus communis, assembly GCF_041283825.1. Lineage (NCBI taxonomy): Eukaryota > Viridiplantae > Streptophyta > Magnoliopsida > Rosales > Rosaceae > Pyrus > Pyrus communis. The sequence goes on from NC_142569.1 coordinate 9,298,759, forward strand.
GACAGCTCCTTCCAGTAGCGACCGAGTCCCCTGAAGCTAGCAAGGGAGCTCTGCTTCTAGTTCAGGCCAACGTTTTCGGTTGCGGTGGATTGGCAATTGGTATGCGTATGTCACATAAGTTGGCTGATGCAGCCTCATTGAGCACATTCATTATGTCCTGGTCAGCAACTGCTCTTGGATTCAGTCAAGCTCTCCTTCCAGATTTCACTGCATCATTTCGATTTCCACCAATCGATTATTCCTCATCATTCCACCAGTCCTCACCAGTAGATGCAAAGAGAGAGAATTGTGTCGCAAAGAGGTTTGTGTTCAATGCATCGAAGATTTCTGCTCTTAGGACTAAAGCAGCCAGTACGATCGTGGATCAACCTACGCAGGCCGAAGCTGTCACGGCCCTCATTTGGAGATGTGCGGTTGCTGCGTCAAGATCATCAAACTCGCTGCAGCCGCCTCCTAAGCTATCTGTGTTGTCTCAATCCGTGGATATTCGCAAAAGTGTCGTGCCGCCCCTGTCAGATGACTCCATAGGAAACCTCATGGGGTACTATGCGGCACAGACAGACGAGAATGAGTTGGAGCTGCAAGGCTTGGTAGCTCAGCTAAGGAGAGGAATCGAAGAATTGAGCAACAATTACGCTAAAGGACCTGGAAAGGATCAGGCGATTCGCGAGTCTGTCACAGAGGTACATAATAACTTTGTCAAAAGAGATGATACTATAAATTTCTATGTGGGAACAGATTTGGGTAATTATAAGTTACTGTACGAGGTAAATTTTGGGTGGGGAAAGCCAATCTGGCTGAGTAATGTCCCTGCTGCTTCAAGCACTAATGTTGCCTATTTGGTGAGCACAAGAAAGGATGATGGCATAGAGGCTTGGGTGACTTTGAGTGAGGAAGACATGGCTGCTTTTGAAAGGAATCAGGAGCTTCTTGCTTTTGCATTAATGAATCCAAGTGTATTATTACAACATGATAACTTAGCACTCAAGTCTGCTCTTTAAAAATTTCCAGAAGTGTTGTTTGTTTTTAAGAATACTTTCCCACAACTTTCTAAGGCTATGTTCATAGTTTGGAGTTATTGTCGGAAAATGAATGGAATTATGTGGATGGACTATGAATTTAAATCAAAATAAATTTGGATGATATTGTAAAACCTAATGGTGAGGTTCCATCTCTGGTTTCACAATCATACTCTTATGGGTCATACTGTTGAGTTTCAAAAAGAAGAGCCAACACTGATATACTGTTCAATAGTTCAATATTGATACTGTTTCTAACCTAACCATTTGCTAGCCCAACAGGAGTGAGGTTTGATCTTAAAAGGTCTCAATGTAATTAGAAACATAACCATGTAATTATAAGTTGTAAATTGTTTTGTCAAACTCTTCTTCATTTTGTCCCCAACTTAAGCACTTGCTAGCCCAGCAAGAGTGGGAGAGTGGAAGCCTCTGTATAATTAGGAATGCAACCATGTAATTCTAAATTCTAAATTGTGTTGTCAAACTCTCAATATAGGTCTTCTTACACATGCAATTTAGCAAGTTCATCTCCTATTGGATTTTTTTTTTTTTTTTTTTTTTTTCTAGCTGAAATTTAGTTAAGACAAGCTCTTCAATGAAAATGCGTTTTCTGTTAATACTGAAAAATGGTGTAAAGAATTTAGCGAGGAAATTAATCAAAACATACTTGGTGTATTCTCTCCATTGACATTTGACCACGTTTATAGAAGATTCATAGTTATACTGTTGAAAATATTTATCGAGATATGGCTGCACCCATATGCTTTTGCGAATTTATGATATTTTTGTATAATTTCTATATGTAATTGTTAAAATAAATTTTGATATGTATGGTAGTACCGTAGCAGAATTCATAGAAGATCCTCATATATATATATATATATATATATAATATTCCCTCAAATTTTTTTCCTGATTAAACAACATATTTACTGCACCAATTTAGGCATTTTTATGGATAAATCTCACATGGATGAAATAATAGATCTTGTATGAGCTTATAAGTAAATTAGACTACTTGACAATTAGTTTTATAGTGCAATCTCAACTTCCTCATGGTATCAAAGTAAGTTATCTCATGTATCAAGTCTAACGGTTACATGTACTATTCGTCACCTAATATAGATTATCCACGTTCGACGGACTGCAATGGCGAGGGTATACCCTACCTTCGAAGCTCTAGTAACCAACTGACGACTTTGTGATTTTCTCCAAAATCCAAAGCCTGGTGAACTTTATAAAGTCGTCCCATTTGATATACGTGGTCATGAAAGTTATGAATTTTCCCCAGGCTTCCAGCTCAATATATATGACTGTGGAGGCTTTGCCATTGGTCTATGCAGTTCTCACAAGTTGGCGGATGGGTTATCCTATGCTCATGTTCACCAAAACCTGGGCTGCCATTTGCCAGGGAGAAAAAGATGAAGCCAAAATAGACAGCCCGGATTTTGTTTCCGCCACTCTTCCCACTCACCAACGATGTCCCTCGCTTTGATACGCGCAGTTTTTTCACAACAGTCACAAAAATCATTGCTCCACATTATTTGTACATTTGAACTTCAATCCAATTTTTGTCTGTTTACTCTTTATTTTGGATGAAAGTTCTAACAGAGTTGGCCAAAAAGACTATTGTTCTACATTATAACAAGTTCAAAGATCAAATACTCCGATGGGGTGGTGTGTGAGAGAGAGTGGGGCTAGGTGGAAGAAGTGGTGGGCCTCAAAATCAGGCGGGGTGCGATATTTGGTGTTTTTTGTGTGTTTGTGGTCCGCATTGACACGTGATTATGATGTCAGACCTTAGAAATTAGATAATTATAATAATATTGTATTGAACTCGCCATCCACAAATTGAACTTAATTAAGACTTCCTATTTATAAGACAATCTCCAACCCTTGGGATAAAGCTTAAAAATTTAAGCCATAAAATTTTAAGTCATAACCCAGAAACTGCTTTTCTCCGATAAGTAATTAAAAATCATACAAATACTAGGTATTTATAAAGTCCTAAGTTAAATTTGATTTAAATAATTTTCTTAAACGATAGATTTAATTTTGAGCCCTCAAATCTCTTTTTTACTATTAGATTTGATCTTATTTAGTCATAGCCGTTAAATTATAAGTAAAAAACAAAAAATTGTTTGAATATGACTGTTTGGTAGGTCAAGAATAATTTAACTGGTTTAAATCTTGGGGAGAATTTAGCCCAGAGATATATTTTATCTCCAGGACTTATTTTGGCACAATGATTAGAGATGGTCTAATTAAGTGGAGAAAAATAAACGTGATACTAGTAGCACCGACACGAACAGAATAATTATAAAAGCAAAGAGAATTGTGGAGCTTATAATATTCGTTAGACGACTAGTATAGAGAAAATTATACAATAAGCATATAAAAATTGTTGGAAACGTTATGGCTCCAAGCTGCTACGATGGCGACACACTACATAATGGACCTCATTTTAACAAAACAAACTTACTGTAGAACAAGATGCTGTGGTGGGACTGGGGCGGTTAATCATGAGGTTTGGAATTAATCATACAACTGGACAGTTAAACGTGACTCTTTCATCTAAAACTAATGTTACTCTATGAAATTATTCCTTAACTTACTATCCATAATTGTAACGACGATTTAATAAAACCATATATTACTCTCCATCAATTATGGCCCATCCATTAGATTAAAACTTATACCAACGGTAAAGATGGCCTGAAAATTCATTACAGTGTTTTAATATGGGGAAAAGAGTAAAGTGATATTATGGTAGAGAGTTTGTGCTAAGCCATGAACGGTTGCAAAGGTCGCAGCTCAACTGATTAACCGCATATATTTTTATACTGAAGTCTGAAATTCAATTATCCTCTCCCTTAATATTTTTTTTATTACTACATTCTAGTAGTAGTATTTTTCTTTATTTAGAAGTAAGTGAGATGTTTTAGGTACTAATCTCGTAGATGATGAATTTGATACCAAATTAGGCTGTCCATTGTGTGACTGTGCCGAACTCCTCATCTCTTTAGTGTAAAAATATCGATCTACTAAAAAAAAATGGATATATAAAAAATTTACCATTGGCACTATGTACAATCTAATGTTATCTTATGGTAGATCTTATATTTGATTCCATGAATTGCACGTTTGATATAAAAAATTATTGTTGGATCGGTTCTCCCATGTGTGATTTGCCCGTTTGTGATTTTCATTACCTTATTACTTCCGAATCTTTTGTTTATTATTCATTTAAGTAATTGAAAAATTATATATAGGGGTGTAATCAATTCGACTAACGCCTAAGTAGGTCCTGAAGAAGAGCACACTGTTAATGCTCAAAATTTACAGGTTAATAAATTGAAATAATTAGCCATTGGGTTTGGAATTGAAACTAAAATGAATGGACTCAGGATTTAAGTGGTTTATCTTAAAAAATGGGCTACATTAACTGTATTTCTTGGGTTATATCAATTTCAAAGATTACAAATAGCGCTTAGCTATAGACTAGAATTCTATCTCCTTCAGTTGTTTGATCCTCTTACAAGAGGTTCTCACCCCTTTATATAGACCCTTCATGAACCTTGAAAGCTTTGGGCTCGTCTAATCTTACTTTTTTAGCATTTAATGCATCGCTTGCATCGACCAATGTGCTGACAATGTTTTTAACCATCAGTCGATATTTGGCTTTGAAGTGAGGTTTGCTTAGTCAGAATTGCACGTGTTTTTAGATCAATGTTTGTCAAGCAACCTTCTCGGCCTTAATTAGTCAACAAAGTCACTCCCGAGTCCCCAGCAAGGGTTCGGCCACCTTTATGTCTCGTCCTGGGCTTCTGCTTTTGATCGGGGGTTGACATGTAACCTGATTGGTGTTTGAGTAGGCATGCTTGTATAGCCTCGTGCCATAAGGTTGTCAGTCTTCCCACATGTCTTTGGTGGTTGGAAAGTAATTTGTGTTGCTCAGATCAGACCTGGCTGGTGAGTGGTCCGCTTTAGCGCTCGAACGTGCTTCATTTTGATTCCACTAGGCCTTAAACTTCCTATTCTTCTTTGGGCCTTGATTTTTAATAGGCCTTCGTGGTCTTTTCCCCTGCTTATATTGTGTTGAGGGTCGAAAAAGGACCATGCGTTAACACACACATACATTAAAAATTTTAAAAAAAGTGGGAGGTAAAATGAGGTGACCATCTTTTTAGATCTTATTTTGTAGACTACATATGTGGCAATTGATGATTTAAATCAATAAAAATAAAAAATTCAACTATCAACTGCCATATCACGTGATTTACAAATATATGGTTTGAAAAATAGTCACCTTAGCGTTTTCCTTATTTATTGGATAATTTACGTTTTACCACCTCAACTTTGAATCATATAACAAACTCATACCTCATCTTTCAAGTAATACAATGTCATACATCAACTTACGAATTCGTTGTAATGTAAGATTTCTATAAAAAAAAATTCGTCAATTTGATCATTAAATAATGATGTAGCAGGTGCAGAGCCACTCCCTTATCCAAGAGAAATTAATTAAATATTAATTAAAAAACTCTCTCTCTCTCTCTCTCTCTCTCTCTCTCTCTCTCTCTCTCTCTCTCCCCTCACACCACGCAACCCTCTCTGCATGCCGCTGATCCCCGCAGCTCAAAACCCCTTTTCACTTTGATTGCTACCCTAGCCTCAACCCCTCAATTTGCTCTGGTTTTTAAGACCCGTTTGAATTCAACTTTGATTTCTTCAAACCCAGCATGAAAACAAGAAATTTGGTGGCCGATTTTTCTTCTTCTTTAATCCTTACACACACAGACACAATGATAATCACCATCATGAGAGAGCAAAATCAGACCAAAGGTCGACTCTTTTTCTTCAAATTCTCCTTCATTAATCGTCTCAATTCTCTCTCTAGACCCAGCTGACATAATAGAGAGAGCTCACCCTCCTCGACTCAGTTTATCGTTCCATCGTTGAACCCACTGCCGAGAAGTCCAATCATGTTCGGCAAAATTTCATGGTGGAGCCACTTTAGATCCGTCGATTATGCCGATGAGATTGTACCGCCTGAAGATCGGAGTAAAGAGAGCGCTCCAGGTGAGATAGTTGGTGGTGGTGAGTTTAATCGGCACCATTGAACCAATGTTCTGGATTGTAATGGATGAAGTCGGCGGAGATGTGGCCTGAGAGAGATGAATTGGAGATGCAGTTTCAGAGGAAGGAGATGGAGATGCTGCCATTGATAACGGTTAAGGTTAGGATTTGGGGGAGAGAGGCGGAGAGAGGCGGTGCGGAAGCAGTTATGATCGGGAGGTGAAGGTCGTTAGACAGAGGAATTTACAACTGATGGTTATATACAGGCCTTGTTAAAGGATTCCTGGTTATATATAACAAATAAATCCTTTGACAATGACAGCACATCTAACTAATTACAATTAATGAAAAACTAACTATAACAGAAAATATCTTCTAATTTCTGTCTTTTACAATACTAGCCTTAATAATACAGTCACCAGAACGAGTTCCTGATGAATTCTAGTTCCGGTTCTTCGGATTCAAGTAGTTGGTTTTCTTCGTCGGAGTTGGACAGTATGTATGGATCAAAATCGAGGTCTTCATCGTCATGTTGCAGCATGCACATACCGCAAAAGCTCCACCACCGCGTCTCCTTGAGGAGAAAAAATTGCAGGTTTGGCAGAAAACCACGAACTTTCGCGGCTTAGATGTGAAATTCGAACCTATCAACTTCGAATTTGATGAAATAAGGTAGAGATTTGGACTGGGTACGAAGAGAAGATTATAGGAATGCCAGTTTTTGGTACGTTGGTGGTCAGAGGACAACAGTGTCGTCACGATGCTGCGTCTTGGCTGCTTTTGCAGCGTGAAAGCTTAGAAAGGGAGAGAGAATACAGGTGGGAAGGAGAGTGAGAGTTGAGGAAGAGAGAATTAGTGGGTTTTTCATTTTTTCTATCCATGGAAACACCTTCAAATCCCTCCCAGTTCCAAAGCCCACAATCCCTCTGGCATTTAGCACCATGAAATTTCCATTTCTCAACAAGTCCCACACACCCAATTTCTCACTCTCACCTCCCTTGAAAACTCTTTAGCAAAACCCAGATGCAAATATCATCTGCTTCCCAAATCCCACTCTTAAAATCCTCACTTCCGTAATCCCAAAATATGTAGAAATGCAGGATGAACCCAACACCCAACACCCGGGCTTTCCTCTGCTCTCTTATCTCGCGCGCCACATACAAGCACCCTCTCATCCACTCTATCCATCACAATCCCTTATTATTCTTCGTCAGATTTAACAACGACGATGCTGCCATCTCACCAAGATTCACATCGTCGGCTTCAGAATCGTACAGGGGTCCAATGGGAAAAATTGTTGTAAGTCATGGCGACCTGCTCCACTGGAAAACCGTCGAGTTCGAGCAAGAATCGAAGAACTCGGGGAGGAATCGGACCTCGCAGTGGTGGATGTGGTCTGGCAGAACCAGATGGCTTGGGCTGGGCCTTCTAGGCCAGGGAGCAGTGGCGGGAGGTGAGGCAGAAGGAGAGGAAGAAGAGGGTCAGGACTATTATAGAACCGACGATGATTCTAATGACGACCCAGAGACGGAGCCCAAAGATTGATGTCAGAGTCGAAGAACATTGTGGAGGCCTGAACCACAATGGCTCTGGAAAGTCCAGCGGCGAGTTGGGGTTGGGTTGTGGAGGGAAGATGAGGTCGGCTCGGACCTTGAACAGGAGCTAGGATGGTCTCGCCGTCTCGAGTGTGTTGAGTCCAGCCAGCACCAGCAATCTTCTCTTTGTTATTTATTTATTTTATTTTGTCTTTATTTAAATAATTAAATCTTTATTTTATAATTTATTGACCAGTTGACTGCCACATCAGCAAAAATATGTAACCTTATAATTGCCACATCATCACTTAACAGTCAAATTATCGGTTTAACTATCGGGTGTATGAAATTACAATAAATGTTAAGTAAACGTATGAAAGTAAAATGTTTTAAAAGTGTTGTATGAGGTTGCAATTGCACTGAAACTTAATGGTGTAAAATGTAATTTACTCTATTTATAAATATTCCTACTTTTAGCATTTTGCCCATATTACAAATCATCACCCAATATTTCGAGAATCCTCCAATCACGTCTGTTCATTGTACATCGTGTGATTAGAAATTATTTTAAATTATTTTATTTAAAATTGAATATAAACTGTACTTAACAAAAACTGACATCACGATATATGATGAACAGATAAAATTAAAGGATCTTTGAGATTCCTACAAAAAGAATCCTGAGACAATCCTCGTTCTTTTAATGGTGGGCAATATTGGTGAACTTATTATGTGCTTTGTCCAGCTGTTATAACTTAATTGACCAATTCAATTGATTTAGAAATCAGAAAGACAATGTGCTAATAAAACGAACAAAAATGCTTCTCTTTCACTCAATTGTGTCGTGTGTATATATTCGATGACTCAGCGAAGTGAGAAGCACACAACCAATTAGCTAAAGATAATGAACATTCAAGTAGAAGTAATCTCCTCCAAGGAGATTATCAAACCATCTTCTCCAACCCCGAATCATCTTCCGTCATTACCAGCTCTCCTTTATTGATCAAATAAGTCCCCCAATTTATGCCTCTTTGGTCCTCTTCTATGAATTCAATGGCGAGACCCAACCCCCCGCGGTGGCTGAAATATCCAAACACCTAAAGAAGTCCTTATCTGAGGTGTTAACCCTTTTCTACCCACTAGCCGGGCGAGTCAAAATGGACAACCATTTTGTAGACTGCAACGACGAGGGTATACCCTACCTTGAAGCTCAAGTACCCAACTGCCGACTTTGTGATTTTCTCCAAAATCCAATGCCGGGTGAACTCTATAAACTCATCCCATTTGAAGTACATGATCACGATAATAGTGAATTTGCCCTAGGCGTCCAGCTCAATATCTATGAATGTGGAGGCTTTGCCATTGGTCTATGCACTTCCCACAAGTTGACAGATGCGTCATCTATGATCATGTTCCCACAATTGGTTTACAGTGGAATCTCAATTTCATCATGGTATCAGAGTGGGTTGTTCTTGTGTGAAATCAAACGGCCACATGCACTCCATATCACCCAGTTGTTGTCCACGTGTAGGCTTAAAAATCGGCCACACGTGTGGGGGCGTGTTGAGAGTTGTCTCACATTAGTAAGGGACAAGGTTTGCTATGTGCTTATATGGTCTTGAGCTACTCCCCATATCGCCAATTGGTTTTATGATGGAACCTTAATTTCATCAGTTACATCAATCGATTTGTTCAAAGTCTTGCCAGACCAGGAAGAGTAATGTTATTCATATCATGTTTTTGTATCACAATTTCATACTACCTTATGTGGCATTTGATGTGAATAACCACATCATTTGAATTAATCAAAATTTTAAATTTAGTTCATTATTTAATAAACTAATAATTAAGAAAAACTAGTTAATTAAATGATGATTGTGATATACGAGGCGTCTTTCTCTTTCACTTCCTTAGGTTTTGGAAATTTTTCAAATGATGTGGATGTCCACATCAAATACCACCTAAAGTGATATAGAAATGTGGTATAAAAACATAGTATGAATAGCATTACTCTTGAAAGGTAGTTATTTCTACCTACAGTAGTCTGTGCATATTTCCTCTATGATATTGATTTCGGTTGTGCAGATTTCCTCTCTATGATTTAGGCCTTAAGAACTTATTTGGTAGGACTATTTAAAAAAAAACACTGGATTCAAGTAAAGTACAACTCTTAGTTTACCAGTGTTTTTTGTTTTCTCATGTATGCTGGCACTTCTTGTGCAAGGAAAGTCAAGAGTTTTATTTTTTTATCAAGAGGAAAGTTGAGTTTAGTTAATTTTGTATCTGTTTCTGTACGTCTTTAGCACTTTGGCTTTTAGCATTGGGAAAATTTTATATGCACCTAACTCAAAAGCCTCTATCACATTATACATACGACAGCAGCTTAATCCCCTTCTTTCCGAGCGCCGTTGAATGGCCGGCAGCATATCCACTCTCTCCATCTGCTCCTTCCATTCTTTGTCTCAACGAAACAAGAAATCAAATGGACACTCAATTGGGCTTAATTAATTTACACTTGTACATGCACCTCAAAATCTCTAGGTTTTATATATCAGGGTTGTAGAACAAAGAATCAATGCTGGAGAATGAAATCAAGTTCCAGTCACCATGGATTTGGAACCCAGAGTGACTTATCCCGGAGGTTGCTCACCAAGATTTGAAAATTTAGACCCATTAGCCAGGGACGAGTCAGGAATTCAATATTGGTTCGGCTGAATTTACCTTCCCAAATATTTTAAACGTTTTAAAAATATAGCAAAATTGAAGATAAGAGTGAATTTTACAGCCCATATAGCCTTCTTCTATGTTTCGTCCCTGCCATTAGCTGCCATGATGGGTGGTTGCCGGTCCGGTCAAGTGAGTTTTATCTATGATTTTAGGAAGCTTGCGCGAAAAAAGTTAGGGAGTTTTAACGAAAAGCTCATACTGTTTACTTTAACGAAAAACCACATTTTTACACTAAAAAGTCAATCATGATACTATTCACTCTACCCTTTATTTTGTCCTTATAATTAAAACTCAAAGTTTTCAAGCTTTTTTATTAGTTTTCTTAAAAAGTTAAGCTACGTATTGGGTATAAAAAGATAAGAGAGCTGCTAAACCCACTTCATTATTTTATTTTTTTCACCTACAATATAATTCCACAAACTTTAAAATGTTAAAAAAATTAAAATATTAATTTTTGACTCCTTATTATCCCTAAAATAACCTTTAATATTTTTTTTATACATTTTTTAATTTATCCAATCTTTAATTGCAACACCACATTCACGGCGACTGCTGAAGTCCCAGCCTGCGCCCCGCCCACTCACCCCCAACTCGCAACCCATCCACCACCACCTCTCAATACTCAATATCTATCTCCCCTGCCCACCACCACCACACCCTCTCCTCATCTCTGCCTCTCTGCCACCGGAACCACTAACCCACCTAATTTGTGCGAATAAGAAAAGAAGTATGCGAATTCACATGAAGAAGTTTTTATGGCAAAAATCTATGCTAATAATGCATACTAATGGTAATGGTAGGCAAAATCAAATATGAATTCAAAGCCAGCAATGCCTGCAATAACAAAGGTATCCAAATTCAAAATAATACTATAACGACAGTTCCAATATGCCATGGGCAAATTCAAATGACCCACACATAAAATTATTCTTCTATCTGTTCAATGAAAACATAATATTCTACTATTTTTATAAAAGCGTCATCTTCTACATCTTCAATGAAAAAGTCATTTTCTACATCTTTTGATATTTTATTGCTTTCACTAAATGAAAGGAGATGAAAATATGAGTTAAAGTCTACGGTAGACACACACAGCCAACCCTTTTTTCTTTTTTTTTTCTTTTTTTTTTAAAATAAAGCAAAAGAAGACATCACATTCCGCTTTGATTCCGTACAATTCCAGTTCTTCGAACAAAATTGATTGGAACCCAGATTGAATTTTCGGCTGCAGATTTGGGAGGTAAAACAAAAATGTCTTTATCAATTTGGAAAAAAAAAAAAAAAAAGTTCTTATCAGTCTTCTTGCAAGTGGACAAATTTGAAATTGAAAAATTCATTAAAATGTGGGTGACAAAATAAAACATTGAGATGAGAATAATTTCACTCAAGGATAATAGTGGCAACAATAACAATAAAACTTTACCTCATTAAATGAGGTCGGCTGTATAAATACTAGGACGGCATTACACTCGATTTTGTGTCAAGTCTTCAACTAGCAGAAAGATAATATTGAATTCAAAAAAAAAAATTTATGAGCAGTATTTTGTTTTTTTTTTGTAAGATTTCTTAGCAGTATTGATCTCTTAAAATGTATACTAGCAATGCAAAATGCATATGCATAGCATGTGCTGAAAAATATGAAAGAGGGAAGTTGGAGATGTGGAATAATTTAAATTATTCAAATAAAAAATTTCTGAGCAGTATTTATTTAATTTTTTTTGTTGGATTTCTTAACAGTATTGATCTCTTAAAATGTGTACTAGCAATCTAAAATGCACATGCATAGCCTGTGCTGAAAAATATGAAAGAGGGAAGTTGGAGATGTGGAATAATTTAAATTTATGATTTTGCATCTCAAATTTGTATCTTCATATTGAAGATACTCTTGTTAACAATCAACTCTGTTTGTGTGATGTAATCAATGTAAACGGAAGGCAAAATTAGATACAAGTTGAGCTTTAAAAAGTTTAGTGATAGAATTTGAGTTTTAAACAGTTAAGTGAGACTCAAGTTGAATTTGAATTTAGAAAGATGACGCCATTTAGTATTATGGTTTAGTGATATTACTCTTCACTCAGGTTTGATTCAGGCGAATTTGAACCATATTATTGTTAACTCATTGTGAGGCTAAATCCATCTCCCTCTCTGTTAGTGTAAATAATATAGTTTGTTTAAAAAGAGTAAATTTTTTTGGGAAGATGGCACCTGGTTGACACATTAGAAATAACATTAGTTCTTCGGACATTGGTTGTCCAATACCCTTAATTTTTTGCTTTGATGGCGTTGTGGTAAGCATTTATCAAACATTTGAATGAAAGAGAATACAAACAACCCCCTCTGCAAGTTTCAGTGCCGGAAATCTCGTCTCCTCGGTCGAACCCACCCGCATCTTCTCCTCCAATTACCCTACCGTCCCGCCCCCCAAACCCTCTTCTTTATCGTAGTCATGGCAGCATCACTTCCCTCCCCTTCCTTCGCTGGAGACCACGTCAACATCAGCGTCGTCTATCAAACCACAGAACGTTACCCACAACCACTTCTCTGCCCTTCGCCGGAAACCATGTCATCATCGGCGTCGATTGCATCCGGCGACTTCCTTTTGATGTTGATTTGAAGAGAAAGAACGAGAGAGAGAGAGAGAGAGAGAGAAAGAGCAAATCCTCTGATGCGGGGGAGTGTTTTGGGGGGGGGGGGGTGGGGGGAGGAGGATATGGGGTGGCTGGGGTCATGTATTAGCTATGGCAGATCAGCCATGGCATCTAACACTAACAGGATGAGAAAGAAGATGAAAGGTGTTTGGTTATGAGTTTAAAATGATAACCGATTGTTAGGTTAGTAAGATAGCAAATTAAAGTTTTAAAATACACATGTAATGTTGAATAAGAAGAGTATCCAAGATAACTCTAATGATCCCAAGAAGAAGAAAATAGAGCACACTCTTAAAGAAAGCTCACAAAACAAACTAATTAGCAAAGCTTTTCTTATTTAGCTCTAGGCTTTGTTTTTCCTTGGATGATATACAATGCTTGAGGACTTGGGTATTTATAGCAAACCAAATGAAAACTACACCACACACTTAATTAAACTAAGATTATTTGCTACCACACAAAACCCATTAATTGCACCTAATTTTTTCCACTCAACCATACCTAACATTGATTCTACCTAACATTGATTCTCAACACTCCCCCTCAATGTTAGCTCTCATTCTTTGCACTATGCTGAGTAAACAGCGAAAAATTTCGAGCTTGCCTGTACTCAAACTTTTTGTGAACAAGTCCGCAACTTGATCATTCGTCTTGACCTGTCTCATCTCAATCTCTTCTTGCAGAATCTTTTCTCTGATAAAGTGGTAATGTACCTCCACATGCTTAGTTCT